>NC_138381.1:9933257-9943934 GCF_054177405.1 Leptonychotes weddellii | reverse complement strand
ACAGTTAATTTTTAAAAAACTGTACTCTAGTGGCTTATATTATTTAATTTGCTTATGCTGAAAAATAACTTTAACTTATAAATTGAAAATAATAACTCTCATCACCCAAATGAATTTAGAAAAATGTAATGATAAAACAGGTCACTGACATTTCTAGTAAACATAATTATATATGAGTAATTGAAAAATGCTCTATTTTGAAAAATTAAATTTTAATATTAGAATATATAGCATGATTGGAGGTTACAATATGTTTTAGTTAGAATACAAATGTGTTTTATAAAAATTAACATAGAATGCAGCTTTATTGTAACCACCATTCATTAATATAAAGCTTGCTTTATGCCTGGTTATATCACCTCATTTGCATTTAAATGCATTATAGATATATATTTTAGGAGAATATATCTATATATATTTCTAGGAGAGCAAGATAGGCTTAATTATATTAATGTGGCCTTAATACAATTATATTACACAAATATTTTTATTAAATGTTTTTGTCTCCAAGGACATTTTTTATAGAATGTCTGTATTTATATATATAATTTCCGTATGTATGTTAAGAAAATAATAGTGATCCTTTTTGCTCAGCTGTCTGATTAAAATATAAGCGACATATTAAAATGTAGTCATTTAAATAAGAAAGATAACATGGTGTTGTGGTTATAAAACAGTTTCTGAGGTCAATTACTCTAGATTCAAATCCTATCTCCTCCAGTTATCACGGCCTTGATTTAGAGTAATTTTATAAGCATCATTTTCTTAATATGAGAGTAGTAACCATATCCTTTAGAATATATCAGTTGAAGTAAATGAGACATTGAATACAAGATAAAAGAAATATATATATTTTTTGAGAGAGAGAGAGTGAGAGCACAAACAGGTTGGGGGGGGGCAGAGAGAATGTTAAACAGGCACCATGCTCAGCATAGAGCCCAATGCAGGGCTTGATCTCAGGACTCTGAGATCATTACCTGAACCAAAATCAAGAGTTAGATGCTTAACTGACTGAGCCACCCAAGTGCCCCCAAAGGAATATTTTTTATTGCTGATCTATACTTATAAAAATTGAAGATACAGTCCCACTTATTTTTTTTAATTTTTGAAATTAAATAGTGACAAACTGTGAGAGTACTTCTGTTCCTGGGAAGGTGGAGTACATTCAATTTTCCTTATTCCTTCCACTAAGTAAACTTACAAGTTTGGCCATTATATATAAAACAAATATAGGAAAATGCTGAATGGTGGAACAGAGACAGATGAATAGATGTAAAAATCCTTAACAATATATTAGCAAAGAAAATTCAGTAAAATGTATAAAAACAATTATACACCATGACCAAGTAGGGTTTATTCCAGACATGCAATGCTGGATTAATATTTTAAAACCAATCAATGTAATCCAAAAGAGGAATCATATGATCTGATTTACCAATGTAGAAGAAAACATTTGACAAAATTCAACACTCATTCAGAGTGAGAAAAAATATTTGCAAACCACATAGCTGACAAAGTACCAGTATCTAGAATATATGAAGAAGTCTCAAAACTCAACAATAAAAAAAACGCCATTAGAAAATAGGGAAAATACAGGAAGACATTTATTTATTTATTTTTAAAGATTTTATTTATTTGACAGAGAAAGACACAACGAGAGAGGGAACACAAGCAGGAGGAGTGGGAGAGGGAGAAGCAGGCTTCCTGCTGAGCAGGGAGCCCGATGCAGGGCTCAATCCCAGGACCCTGGGATCATGACCTGAGCCGAAGGCAGATGCTTAATGACTGAGCCACCCAGGCGCCCCACATGAAGACATTTAAACAAATATATACAGATGGTTAAAAACACATAAAATATGTCAAACATAATTTACCACTGGGAAAATACACTTAAAAGCACAATGAGATATTACTGCACACCCATCAGAATGGCTAAAATTAAAAAAAAAAAAAAGTGTCATCCATCTGTCCAGGCATTTGAAGAGAGTCTGCAAAGGAGGGAAGTGTTTATTACAGAAGGAAGAAAATCAGGAGAATGTGGAAGTCCTGAAGGCAAGTGATGACGTTGTATCAATGAAAAGGATGGATGTACTATGACAGATGAGACTAATAAATCAATCAAGATGAGGACTGCAATGAAGTGTTGGATTTTATGACATTGAACTTAATGTTGACCTTCTCAAAGTAGTTGTGGTAGAATAATTGGTGTAGCACTTGTGACACAACCAGAGAAACAGAATCAGTAAGAGAGAATTCCTTACTATGTAAGGAATTAATGCCAGGTATTTGCTTCTGCAACTGAGGGGGGTGGGGCTCACTAGGCAAATCAGAAGTCCACAGGGCAGGCTTTGGGGAAGAACAGGCTGGAACTTCCTGTGGGAGCTGAAGATGATGCAGTCCACCGGCAGAATTCCTTCTTTTCTGGGAAGTCCCAGTTCTGCTCTGAAGGCCTTTCAACTGATTGAATTAGGCCAATCCTGATCACTTAGGGTAATGTCCTTTCCCTAAAGTCAACATGAATCACATCTACAAAATACCTTCACAGCAACATCTAAATTAGTGTTCAATCGAATAATTAGAGACTTCAGCCTACTCAAGCTGATGCATAAAACTTGGCCATTAGAGGGGATATGAAATGCATATAAAAGAAAATGGAAGAGGAATTTAAGCCATCAAATAAATCAATTCAACAAGTCTCACAACTGAGAGGAAATGTGTCAGTAGCAGCATATTTTAATGCTGCTGGAAATGATCCATTGGAGAAAAAAATAATACAAGTTTTAGACGTTAGAACTGCTAGAGCAATATTCTTAGGTGTTTGAAAGGGGATTGACTCATGAGCATAAATTGAAGTGTTGGCCTCAGCAGAAGGAAAGTGTACTTCTCATCAGAGGAGTTGATGCAGAGCATATAGATTAAGATACTTGTGGTCATTAAGTAGAGAAGATGGTGTAAAGAGGTGTAAGTTCTCCTTTTTCAGGAAAACAGTAATTAAGAGCATTAGTAGAGAATGAGGATAGAAGAGTCTATGATACCAACATTGTGAGTAGAGATCAGGCATGAAATTGCCACCTGGAGGTTTGGGGATATTAAGGGACTTGGGAAATGAACCAATCAGGGCACACCTGGGGCTCAGTTTTATGATTTTTCCAGTGAGACCAGTCATTGTGGTTCTGTATTTTTCTCTAGACCTGCATAGCTGCATGCCCCATGCTGATTAGGTAGACAGTTCAATTTCAGTTCTACCTAGCAACTGAAGGAGGAGAATGCAGAGAATGGAAGAGTGAAGCTGATGGCGGCAGTGGAAGTTAAGCGGCTAAATAGGAAAGTAAGAACATCTATGAAAAGAGGAAGAATGAAGGCTTTGTAGGTACAAAGGGACAATCAGGTTTTTAGAGAACAGATGCTAGAGAGAGTAGGTGAAGGTAGGAGTTTGTCATCAAAGTGTGGGGTGCTTGAGGATGAATTTATGGAGAGATTTGCTGTTATTAATAATCATATATTCTAGGAATTACCCTGGGAGTAAGATGTGGACACAGAGTGGATTCCAGGACCATTCGAGGAGCAGGAATGAAACAACTGGAGATGGGCATTATATGTCTATTGACATCACAATGAATTAAGACAGGAGGCGATCAGCAAATAATTCTTAATAAAAGAATTAATGCATGAAGGGGTATGGGAAAAAAAGTTGAAAGCTAGCCACTCGATTAGTGGATTATGGCAAATAATCAACTGTAAAAAAAATAATGACCAACTTCAAAGGTTAACAAATCCTTCACAGAAAATAAATAACAAGGTCATATTTTCATAATAAGAGTTTAAATAGGACAAGAGGTCAAGAAAATCCCTGTAGAGAGCATGGACAAAGAGAACAGCAATGGACTTGACAACTTGGAGGATGGAAGGAAGCTCCATACACTGATGTAAAATAAGGAGGGAGAAAAGTGGCATGTGATGGGTCAGCTCAGACCATGAAAAGAGTTGAGACTTTTAAAGATTTTCCGTTTTATCCAAAATGCAGTGGAATATTTTGGCTGGGTTTGAAGAGCGATAACTTTCCTAAAAGGTCTAAGTTCTTAAAGATTCTGTCCCTTTGGGGTTGCTCTAATCCCCTGCTGACATTTACTGTTAGATGTGGAATAAGTAGGAGGCTCCCTTACTGAGTCTCTTGAGTTACATTAATAGCCTCTCATTCTATGGAAGCAACACAGAATCAACAGATAGTATGACTGGTATGGACCTTTAGGATGATGCCTTTTTCTGACGGTAGGTTCATGAGCAGAAGAAGCTCAAAATGGCCAAGTTATCAGTCTCAACCTCCAGTTTAATTAAACCACTGTGATGATTAAGAATAAGTTGGGGAGAATTGATATCTTAACAATAATGAGTCTTCCTATCCACGGTCGTATAATCTTTCTCCATTTATTTAGATTATCTTTCATTTATTTCATCATTGTAGTTTTCTGCATACAGATCCTGTACCTATTTTGTTAGATTTATATCTAAGTATTTAATTTCTTTTTGATGCAATTGTAAATACTTTTTTTGTTGATTTTGTTTTGCTTTTATTTGCTTCTATACTTGCTTCGTAAATTGAAGTTTAATTTGCTGGATTGGACACAAAGAGCACATTCATTCATTACAAGGCAAAAATGAGTACATGGGCCTGAAGAATGTTAATAAACAGAGATTTTGGAGTTTCCCTCTTCCCCAACATTTGGTACCTAAATTTTATGATGTCTTTGCTAAGTCATGGGATGAGGCTCATCCCAGACAGAATCTTCTTTAAACACTGGTATAAGTATTTTTGTGGTTACAGAAGCATCTTTCAGTCAGTTGTCACTTGAGTCTGATATCTGTTTTTCTTGAAAAATATTTTACTACTCCTAAAAGTAAGATAATGAGTAAACCATGCCTTGTTGTAGTTTCCAATGCTACTGTGTAAAAATGATCCTTCTAGGGACCTGGGCAATTAGTTCCATAGCAGAGAGAAACTTAGCAACTCAGGCTTGACTGTAGCGGACAGTTACACACCCTGGATGTAGTTGGGCTTATTTTGTTTTAAAATGTCACTTTGGATGAGGACAAAATAAAAATAATGAGAAAGAGTCCTTCTTAGGTGATATTTACTTCCAAAGACTGCTCTTTCACTTGAATAATTTATTTCAGCCTTTTAGATCTTTATAAAGCTACATTTACTCAAATTAAGTCAGATTGACCAATAAGAGTTTCCATTTGTTCTAGGCATCATTGAAGGACTGGCGATGTAGGGGAGTTAATGATACTGAATGTATTTAAGGCTAAAAAAAGGTCAGATTTAACTCGACTCTTAGATACAGATCTAATAGTTACATACCCATTCTACCTACATTCTTTGTTCAATTTTCATAAGAATTTTCAAATCAGTAATGATATTGTGAGTTAGGAACCATAATAATATGTGAAAAGTTAGAAAACGAAATTGTTTCCTAGGTAATATTTTAGATTGATCAATTGCTTTCATTTTGAAAGGACAAATAGTTTTGAATAAAGTGCCACCAACCATCACAGAAAAATTTCTTCTCTGAATTTGTTTGATTTAAGGTTTCAATTATCTCTTTGTGGAAAACCTATGCAGTGACCCTATGTAGAAAATTTTAAGTATGTAATGGAATGGAGAAGCATTTGAGTTTTAGTTCATTAAAATGCCAAAGCGATACTTAAAATACATCATTAATAAAAATGTAAATCTGGTGATTTTCTTCTTTTAATTTGGGCTTGAGTAATAAACGAGATGAGTTTAGTCCACAGGTAACCTTAAAGAAAGACTTTTTATACGAAAATAAACTTGAAGGAAAGCTTTGAATTTATTTGACTGTCGTTCACTATCTTATTTTCCTACTGTTTTTCCAGTTATATGTGTTTCATTTAGTTCTGCTCCCTCAATTCTCAGTCATTTCTGACTCATCCTTGGCTGGTATTACAAACAAAATTTTCCTAGTTAAATACGCACATATACAGAACAGAATTTGATATGCTATTTCACAAGTAGCAACACCAAAAGAAAAGATAATAAAAGAGAACCATTTTAAAATAAAATTATAACTTAGAAACTTACTGAAAGCCTCTTTGTTTAATTTCTATTCAGTGATCCAAATCTTTAACTTCTCATCAACGTAGAAGCATTTTTAAACATACTATTAGCTCAATCAACAAGTGGAAGTTTGGTTGGCTCCTCTAATGTGGAAGAGTTGATGTACCAGTTTATGAGTGATTTCATCTTGAATACTCTTTTAAAATTCAACAGTAAAGAATGTTATCCATTCAATAGAAACCTTGCTACTATTAAAAAAGTTTGCAGGAAAATATTAAATAATGCAAGTAAGGAAACATTTCTTGTACTAATTGAACACGCTTAAATCTCAATGGTAAACATTGGAACCCTTCAACAGAAATACGCTATTCAAAAAGCCTGCATAGAAATACACAGTAATCCGAACAAGAAAAATTTCTTACCCTATATGTTTAAAAGTATTTCACTGCTATTATTAAGGCAGTTTTATTCAAGCTAAACAGAATATTTTTAAAAACCAATTACCCAATACTATTAAAAAATGTGCATGTCAAAATAAATTTTAGGATCAAATTTTTTTAATGCTAGAAAATATTTTTTGTTTTCATTTTGTTATATAGTTTGGTCATCTCATGAGGACAAAAGCAGTCATTCCCTCAATTGCATAAATTAAACTTAGAGTTGTCTGGTTTATTTTTATTTTTGTTTGTTGGTGATATTTACATGGGAACTTATTCATTCTTGTTAAAAAGCCATTTTGAAGAAAACCGTCATTCATGGAACATTGACTAAGTCCCAGGAACTATGATAGATAGTCTTTTAAAACTGAATATGATATTCTCTATTTTTGCTCCTCAAAAATATATTTATAGCCAACCACATATTTTGAGGGGATTATAACATAGGGACACTCACAATCTGCAGTTAAGTATGAAAATAGCCAAACTGTGGAAAGAGCTGAGATGCCCTTCAACAGATGAATGGATAAAGATGTGGTCCATATATACAATGGAATATTCCTCAGACATCAGAAAGGATGAATACCTAACTTTTACATCAACATGGATGGGACTGGAGGAGATTATGCTAAGTGAAATAAGTCAAGCAGAGAAAGTCAATTATCATATGGTTCCACTTATTTGTGGAACATAAGGAATAGCATGGAGGACATTAGGAGAAGGAAGGGAAAATGAAGGGGGGCAATCAGAGGGGGAGACGAACCATGAGAGACTATGGACTCTGAGAAACAAACTGAGGGTTTTAGAGGGGAAGGGGATGGGAGGATGGGCTAGCTTGGTGACAGGTATTAAGGAGGGCACATACTGCATGGAGCACTGGGTGTTATACGAAAACAATGCATCATGGATCACTCTATCAAAACCTAGTGATGTATTGTATGGTGACTAACATAACATAATAAAATAAAATAAAATTTAAAAAAGATAAAAAAAAAAGAGGCAAAAACTCTCTGAAGGACAATTTTGATTTATATATTTTATACATACCTAGCAAGTCAACAACAACAACAAAATCAGCCTAGTGAAATAACATTGGATCAATGTGAAGACTTAGATCTATGACTCTCTCTACTAGAGAAACATAAAAATTCAAGGCCAAATATATGGATGAGAGAAATGCATTGGGCTCATTACATGTTACCTATCAAATTGATTCATCTTTAGTCAGTAAGGACTTTTAAAAATGGGCAACTTCCTCACCCTAGTTTTTGGTATAACGTGGCACTCTCTTCCCTACTGTACGATTTATGGGCAGAAATGTTGTTGCCTTGTTTGCTTATTGATCGCAAGTGACTGCAAAGTATTTGGCACATAGTGGGCACTTAACAGATATTTGCTAAGCTGAATGACTGAACTATGTAAATGTGTTTATTCAATGTTTTGTGAGGAGGAAAGAGCATGTCACAAAATAATATTTGCTTTCAGTCACTTTCTGACATTATATATTATATATGTTTTAAATATATGTTCATTTAACAGAAAACAATGGAAGAATACTTACCAAAGCATAAATAGCAATTATTATTCCTTCATAAAAAGGTGATTGCTTGTTGGTTTAGATAATGTTTTGCCATTGTTCCCATTTCTTTTGTAATGAACACATACAAATATGCATTACATTTCATTCAATCAAGTTAATTTTAAGAAGATGCAACACACTTCAGAATTGCAACGCTTTTATATTTCAGTTTTATTTTCATGTAGCTAACATTTAATGAATAGCAAGTTAAAGGATCCTGGCATTATTGTGGCTTGAAATGATTTAGTTGTTAGTGGAGAAACAAAATTCAAATAAAACATTTTTTATTCTAAAACAGTTCCTTCCTCTTTGCCATGATGCTTGTTAGTGAAAAATATATACATATATAAGAAATAATTTTTGCAGTAAAAAGTTACTAGTGCAAGATTCATTTATATATATATGATACTCTTTAACACCCCAGAGGAGGAAATAATTAATTTTCAGGTGGATAGCAGCTACCATTTGTTGAAAAATTCATCTTTCTTTTTTTTCCCCAGACAGTAGCCCATACATAATAATTCTTGTTTTAGAGAAAATATAAGTTCAGAGCTGCCAAATCATTTGGCCCATGGAGGTCACTGGGTAGTTGTGTGAAATGAAGTTGGCAAGGTAGATTGTAGCTTAAATTGTGAAGTACTTCTTAATGTCATGCTATCAGTTTGGAATTCAGCCTGTGGACAATGTAGAGCCAACAGAATTTTTGTTCTGTTGTATTTTGTTTTGTCTTTAAGAATAGAAGAGCTCTCTTATAAATTGGGGGGGAAAGAGTACACATATTTTATATATCTCTTTTATTTATTTATTTTTTTTAATTTTTTATTTATTTGCGAGAGAGAGAATGAGAGACAGAGAGCATGAGAGGGAGGAGGGTCAGAGGGAGAAGCAGACTCCCTGCCGAACAGGGAGCCTGATGTGGGACTCGATCCCGGGACTCCAGGATCATGACCTGAGCCGAAGGCAGTCGCTTAACCAACTGAGCCACCCAGGCGCCCCGTATATATCTCTTTTAAATACACTTGCCTTTCATAAGGTATCTTGAGTAGAGACTGCTAGTCATATTTCCCCTACATTGATTGTTCTTGTTTCATATTTTAAAACATGTATGTCAGTATGTAAAGGAGAGAACTTTCAGCCTCAAGTATACATTTAGAGTTAAGGGCAGGCAAAGCTCCTATTCCTATTCTGGAATATACAAATTGTTACATTACTGAAGGACATCAGCAACCATAATTTCTAAAATTTTTCACCAATTTGAGAATTATATATGTATATTATATATATTTGCACAAAGTCCACCTGATTTATAATGTTTGTAATATTGATATTCTTAAGCATTGGAGATTTTTGCAAACATAGAGCATAATTTAGAAATATTAACCATCGGATTGGATTACTTTTTAATGAGTACAGAGAATAAATTGGGAAGAAAACATAAAAACATAATATGATGTTCTGTGTATTTTTAGTCTGTATCTAGTAGAAAAATATTGCATGGGAAATAATAATCACTGCCATTTATTGAAGCATTAGTGTTTACCAGGTAGTAAACATTTTTTAAATGGATTTTGTTTTGTAGGGCTATTTTAAGATTTAGAGCAAAATGGACCATAAAGTGCAGAGAGTTCCCATAGAAACCCCTTGCTCTTGTTCATGTCGTCTCCCCACTATTGATATCTCCCACCTAAATGGTACATTTGTTACAATCCATGAACTTACATTGGCACATCATTATCACCATAGTTTACATTAGGATTCATTCTTGATGGTGTACAGTCTATGGGCTTGGACACATGTATAATGACATGTATCTACTGCTATGATTCCACACAGAGTAGTTTTACTGCTCTGCCTATTCATTCTTCCCTCTGCCCTGACTCTGGGCATCCACTGATCCTTTTATACAGTTTTAGATTATGTTGTCAGTGAGAAAAAAAAAAAAAAGGTACACTGTGAATGATATACTTAAATTAATGTCACTATTACAAGAACTAGTGGGCCAGTATTGTTTGTTGATAAAACATGGAATGTGAATTCGATGTCTCATGATAATTCTTTCTTACTGGACTGAAGCTCAGGCTCCTTCCAGATTTGGTGAAAATTGGAATCTTTGGATATCCAGCTGAGGCCTGGAACCTATGGAGGTTTGGAGCCAGAGGAAGAAACTGAAGTAAGGGAAAGGAGTTCGTGGAGTGAAGAGAGCAGATTTATCATGCACATGCTCTGTGCATTTATATATTTATTTTTTAGTCCACTTCTGAAGTTTTCCTTAATTTTTAATGATTGCTACTCTTACTGATGTCCAGAATCTTTGCTATGTTGGAGAAATTAGTCCTTAATTTATGTTGTAAATATATTTCCTACATTTTACATTGTGTTGGGACCTGAATAAGATATTTTGCTGTACAATTTTTTAAATGTTTATATAATCAGATGTATTAGTCTTTTCATTTATAGAATCTGTTTCATTTGCAATGTAAGGCAAACCTTATTACACAGATTTTGTGTTATTAATTTTTATCTGTGATTTATTTTTGTGTAAACTTTTTTTTTTTGTATGATCGTACTGCGGTGCCAAATATCTC
>NC_138381.1:9922168-9933157 GCF_054177405.1 Leptonychotes weddellii | reverse complement strand
TGTGGTCTGTCTCTCTCTCTGACAAATAAATAAAGTCTTTAAATAAATAAATAAATAAATACGAACTAGATCTCTGTTAGGACTCCAAAAGTATTTGTATAGTATTTTATTAATTTCTGAAATCTTTACATCAGGAAGATAGATTATATCTCCGTTTATTCAACAAGTATTTTGTTTTTTGCAACAAAACCTGACCTGCATTGATGGAGTCTTATATAGGGTTGTTATCTACCCAACTCATGTAAATATTCATGCATTTTTAAGTGTACTGTCTTTATCCTAAGGGGGTATTATATAACATATATTATATACATTAGATTACCTCTTTAAAAAATCTGAAAGGCATCTGGTCCCATTGATTTTGGATCTGTTTTTATGGAATTAATCCATAAATATATTTTCCTATTTACACTGCATATGATACACTCTTCCTTAATTTCATCTAACATATCAACAGGTCTTGTTTTTTACCTCCAAAAATATATCACAAATCTGTCTCTCTCTCTTTCTCTCTCTCTCTCTCTGACATCACTGTGGTGAAAGTACCATTATATCTTCTCTGGTAGTCTGTGATAACCATCTCTGTGTTCCCTGGTGTCCCCACCTGCCAGTGTCCCACCACTTCACTGAGAAGCTCGTCTCAGCCAGCTCCTTCAGGCTATGGGAAACCAACTGTTAGCTTTTCAGAATTTGGCAAGTTGGTTGATAAACATAGCCATTATTAAAAATTAAATTTTCTTAGATTACGATAAAATAAATGACTTTAAAACAAAGACAGTGAATACTCGGATCATTTCTAGTTTTCCTACATTTTACTGTGCTTTATGCCCTTCAAGTTAATTACATCTATTTTTTTTTTTAAGATTTTATTTATTTGACAGAGAGAGAGACATAGCGAGAGCGGGAACACAAGCAGGGGGAGTGGGAGAGGGAGAAGCAGGCTTCCCGCTGAGCAGGGAGCCCGATGCGGGGTGCCATCCCGGGACCCTGGGATCATGACCCGAGCAGAAAGCAGATGCTTAATGACTGAGCCACACAGGTGCCCCTACATCTATTAAATCTATATTGTGGAAACATTTATTACTCACTCATGCATGTGGAGAGGAGGGGGGGGAGGAAGGGGAAGGAAAGGGAGGGGAGAGGAGAAAGGAGGATGGAGGAGAAAGGATGGAGGAGAATGGAGGAAAAGAGGGTGGGAGAGAAAGAGTGAAGGAGGAAGGAGGGATAGGAAGAAAGAGAGAGAGAAAGGGGGCATGGAGGGAGGGAAAGAGCCATTCTGGGGACAGATTTGGGGAACAGGAGCCCTTTGATAGAGTTTTTGGAATAGAGTTTGGTCAATTTGGGGGTCTGCCCTTGGTGGCGCAGCAGATCTAAAGGGCAGTACAGGCTGCCTTACTTATCAGCCGTGCAACATATGTTTCACTTGCACATGTTTAGTGACTTTTTTAAAAAGATATATTCATTATTAGAGAGAGAGCGCATGTGCATGAGCTTGAGCAGGGGGAGAAGCAGAGGAAGAGGTAGACAAGCACGCTCCCCGAGGAGTGTGGAGTGCTGAGCCCCAGGCGGGATCCCAGGACCCTGAGGCCATGATCTGAGCTGAAATCAAGAGTCAGAGGCTTACGGGACTGAGCCACCCAGGCACCCCCACGTTTAGTGACTTAACCAGACATTCTGTTGCTGTGAGCACCTTATTGTGTTGGCAACCCTGTTTGTCCATCTGTCTCTTTTCAGATACATTGCGCACAAATGAACTCCCCTGATTTTGAAAAACAGAAAAACAAAATTATTTCATTATCATAATGGTTGCAATATCCAATCACTACCACTAGTTAGACTAGGTCAACAGATAAATGAATTCAATTCTTACTCATGGCTACTCCATTTATGATTTAGGGAATTCTCAGTTTCTGTCTCTCAGAAGTAGCTGTTGCATGTGTTGTGACTTACTGGAGAAATCCTATTGTTAAATTAATTAAACCCAGAGGCCCTTAAACTAAGGTGGCTTTAATGTCTTGGGAGCCTAAGTAAGCAAACTAAAAGGTCAGGCCACAAAGTTAAGAAATTGAAACCTAAGGACAACCAATTACAAACACCCAACCAGGCTTTCTCAAATAATGCACCTGCTTAATTACAGCCAAATAATTTTCTTGCTTTACTTCTGCTGCTTCTCTTTAAATGTCTTTCCCTTGGCTCCTGTGGGTGGGCCACTCCTAACCACTCCCAGTTTGGTGCTGCTTTTTGCTCAAATATGCTCAAAAATCGAATAAGCTTCAGCTTATCTTTTAACACAATTAATTTGATACTAAAATAATGTCCAAAGTCATCAGCAATTTTTCCAGTATAGGTGATTCATATAAGATGAGCACTGACTACCCTTTGAATTATTTCTATGTTCTCGAATCTAAAAACCTTAACAGGGTAGGTGTGCATAGTTTTCTATGTTGCATTATCTTGTTCATGTTTGTCCCTTTAATCTAAATATTCAGGTAATTTCTGTCCCACAACTTTTAAGGAATTTAAACATTTGTGTCTCCCATTTGTTCAATTCTGTCTCTGAGAAATTATAGTCTTTTATTTCCACTCTACTTTTGCCTGTAACAAATATCTTTCATTTTCTTCACATAATTTTAATTCTGCTTTTTTCCAAATAGAATTGCTCATCCTTTATCTTATATTTTCAAGAATGCCTTGTTTTATTGTATTGCAATCATTTTAGTGTTGATTTTACTTTTATTTTGCATTTCTATCCTCATTTATGCCAGCTCACTTTTTATCTCAGCCCGTAGTTTTATCTATAATCCATTGAAATTTTATTATTTTTTTAAGCTCTTGATTAAAAAAGAAACATCTTTTATAACATTTTTTAATTTTATTCTGATTCACTTCTCTGTTGGCATAGCTATTTGGGATGCTTGTCCTTTGCCTTCCTTTTGTCTTTCATTCTCTGTATATATGCTTTTGTTTATTGAAGGTTTTTTTTTTTTAATTCCTTGCTTTTTATTTAATATTGTTACTTGCCAGAATGGGACTTTCCCCCCCTGTGACTATAACTTCCTACAGAGATATGGTGAGTCATGTTGACAACTAAGGGTAGAAGACTGTTTGAATTTTGGTACATTTTCTCTAAACGCACTCTTAACATATTTTTGTGAGAGTATCTTTCAACTGGGTTGCAAGAAGTTTACATGGGTCCTAATGCTGAACTGTTTGTCACACAGTCTGTGGGTGATAATTTGCCTTTTAGTTCTCACGAGCTTTCCAGAAGTCTCTATCTTGATTTTTGGTCCATCTAAGTTAAATTTATTTTATTTTATAAGAAACATTGGACTTAAATATAGAAGACCACTATGAATGATGTAGTTCAGTCACAACCAATGTTTTAACATCAGGCAGACTACTCAACCAGTTAGAGACCCAGTTTAGGCCGTTAAAACTGGGAAAATAAATTTGTTGAGGGTGGAGAAGTTTGATAAAATTATAATAATGTATTGTAGGGTGAGAATTGTAAAAATCCGAGTGTACGATTGTAATGAATAATAATATAACCAACCATTTGTTGGTTATTCGCTTTGAGTCAGTCCCAATGCCAGACACTATGACAAACAGAGAGGTAGACGAGACATGTCTCTGCACGCAACTAAAATCCAGCAGGGCCATGGTGTGACAATGTGGTATGCTGCCCAGAGAAACCTTCAGGACACAGGTGCTCATCCTCCAGCTCATCCCCCATCCCCTCATTCTGCTGCTGACAGCTCACACCTAAGCCCCCTTCAGGAATCAAAGGGAGCCACCTCATGCAGTTTGCAACCCCTTTCAGGGAGATCAGCATCCAATGAGTGGTCTGAGAAGGAACACAAAGGTCCCTCTAAGTCTATTAGAAAATTCCTGAAAGCCATCCTGGGGGAGAGCTCCTGGCAGGTTATCTCTGTTAGAACTACTCCTTCTGCCAAATCCTGCTTCTCTCACTCTGTTAGACATTTTTCTGTTTTGTTTTGTTTGTTTCCTGAAGGCAGTTACTAATCAACTTCCTGTATGCAAACCTGACTCTCAGAATCTGTTTCTTGAGAAACCACCCTAAAACAGTCTGAGATACATAGAAGTAACATCCTGAATTTCGAGAATCTAGGGATAGGGTACAGGGAACGTTATGTGTGTGCCAAGGATAAAGCTAGTGTTGCTCATAGGGCAGTGCTTATATTTCCAGCAGATATATCTTGTTAAATCTTGTCATAGATACTATGTATCCATCCAGAATGAAATAAATCCCAACCAAACTGGAAATTTGGATTTGGACAATTCTGCTGTTTCTTTTCTCTTTTTAGAGATGGAGTCCAATGCACAAAAGAAAATGCATCATAATTCTTGCTTCATTAAACAGTATTATATGTTGCCCTAGAGTTACCATTATCCACTTTTATTCTATTTTGTATTACTTATTTTACTAAGACAATAGACAGGCAAGACCCATCATGCAACACAAAAAATTAAAATTACCAATAAGTTATATAGCCCTATTTATATTCTGTCAATCAGGCAACTAATTTCCCTAAATTCATCCCTGATGCAATTAATTAATCTGCCAAATGTGTGTGTGTGTGTGCGTGTGTGTGTGTGTGTATTTAACTAAACATAAATTACTTTTATTTGTTTCTAAATTAACTTAATTTTTCAAAAGTTATATTTATTGTAGTCTCCTGTGGCTTGTATTTTTTTACTAAATATTATGTCACTGAGATTGATTCAAGTTATAATATAGACATGTATTATGTTCATTTTTTGTATAATATTCCACTGGGTGAATATAGCATATTTGATAAACTATCTTCTGTTCAATGAATATTTAACTTGTTTTCAATTTTCTTCCCTTATTATCAACAGTGGTACTATGGGCTTTTTTAAATATCTTTCTCCTATTGTATGAATACAAGAGTATTCCCTATGTATATTCTTGGGTTATATATACTCACTTTATAAGATAATATTTTTTTCAAAGTTATACCAACTTATACTCCCATCAGCAATGTGTGTTTGTGTGTTTGTGTGTGTGTGTGTGTATACATTATACAAAATTTATATATTATGGACATCTATATACAAGTGATGAAGTCATTTGGAGGAGCCATGTTCCACGTGCACACACACACATGCATGCTCATGATGCACCAACCCATTATTGTGTAGTGTTTAACTTTCCAGAGTTTGGGAACAGATGTAGGTTCAAGAGAGTCCATCTCTAATTCTGTTACTACAAGCATGGCTTCCTCATCTGTAAAATAAGGATAACAATAACTACCTACATTATACGGCTTGTGAAGGAATTAAATGATATACAACAAGAAGGTAATTAATATATTGGCTAGAAGATGTGAAATGATCAATAAACTTTTGCCATCAATAACATTGATATTACCCTTTTATCTTTATGTTACATGTCATAAATTAAAATGTATGCCTTTTTAAATTTTTTCTCCATCTTCCTGATATATTTTTTTAATGAATTCTGGTTGGTATAAATCACTGTTCTTGTTTTTGTTTTTGTTTTTTTTCTAAATCTAATTTTGGAAAGATTCAATTGTGGGAATATAGGAGGGGAATGAAAATGGCAGATATTCGTTTCTTTGTGTTTAAGAAACCCATATTCCCTGAGATGCAGGGTAGAATTGAGTCCATTATTTTGCAGCATTATTGAAAATCACTCTATTTCCCCTCTGGGCTTGTGGAGCAGAGTAGAATTTGAGGCCATCTACTGCATGGCATTACTCATGAAATGCATTCCATTGTAAACTTCCAGCCTAAAAAATGTCTTATGTTTTTCAGTTGCTAACTTATTGCTGGGATCTAAACCCTTAGATTGGTCCAGGGATTTGATATATCTGGATAAACTGTTAATGTTTTCCTTTTAAAAGCTGAGTTTGTGGTATTGAGTCTGTTCAATTTTCCTTAGATAAAGTAAATATCAGAGATAGGCATGCCCTGGCACTCTAGAATTTCTGCTCATCTCAGTGATATGTGGGTAACTTATAGTTTCAAAGAAAATGAAAAGAATCAACATGACAGCCAATAAGAGGCAATTTTAGGAAACTATTAAAACATATTTTTCTATTAATTACTCTTAAAACCTCAGTTTCTTCCATTTTAAATGTGCAGCTACATATATATAGAGAGAGTACTTCTGGAAATTAAATGGAAGAAAAGTATACCAAGTTAATAATATCCATACAATAAATATTAGTCATTGTGCTAATCATTAAATCCTCACAAGGAATATATAAGGTATTATTTATGATCCTTAGTGGAGGAGAAATAGTATACATCTTCCAGATTCTTATAACAATCCCCCTATCTTAAATTATTCTGGGTAAAATGTGGTCAATAATATGCCTATAAGTAGGCATATTACCCTTTTATTTTTAACATTTAAATTTTGGAAAATCCAAGGTAGAAATAGGTAGGATGAAAAAGTTGAGAGAGGAAAAGTCGATGAATGAAGCCAGAGAGAACATTATGTCATTCCTAGTGTATCCCTCATACACCAGGTAGGGCCAAGGATGAAAAGATGAGGAAAAGAGGAGATAAATAATATCATTAACTCAAATATCTATCCCCAGCACCTTAATATATTGTTTGTCCTGTGAGGTTAATGTGGTCTGCGTGAGATTCTGCTTTCTGTGAGCTCAAGGGCCATCTTTGCCTAATGTTGTGTTCTCATTGTCTTTTCAGGTCCTGGCAGGTGGTAGGTGCACAGTCTCATGTATGAGTGAATAATAATTAAATGGAAAAATGAGTGAGTCAGTGATTGACTGAGTAAGTGGATAAATGAAAAGACATGTATCCAAAGAGGCTCTTATTTGACTTTGTAACCTGTGCAGTTTCTGAACCTCAGTCTAGACTCAATGCAACAAGCACAACAAGGAGAAAAGAAAGCAGGAGCCTCCTTGACGACAAAGACTGTGTGCAGTGTTAAAACTATTTGGTTTTTTGAGTCAGAGTGCTTTCACCTCCAAGAAGGAAACGTGGAAGTGGCCTGTGGTGTCTTTGTCAACTGTTTCAAAGAGCCCTCTATAACTGTTTAAATCTTACATACTATTTCCACTCATAATCATACTTATTGGTTGTACATGATAGGAAAAATAGATAGTAGAACAAATATCTTGGGTATATATTAAGACAGATTGCACATAAAGGAAAAACATAAAGGTATTTTTGTCCTTAGCCTCAATCAAAAATATCCTCTGTACTATAACTATAATGCATATCATCAGTCATTCTCAGTCTTCATCCACCTTGATCAATGAAATATTTGACACAGTTGATAAACATTTTATTTATTTATTTGAGAGAGAGAGAGAGACAGAGAGAGAACGAGCAGGAACAGAATCAGGGGAAGAGGGATAAGCAGACTCCATGCCGAGCACGAAGCCTGACACAGGGTTCCACGTGGGGCTCCACTCAGGGCTGGATCCCATGACCCTGAGATCATGACCTGAGCAGAAACCAAGAGTTGGAGGCTTAACCCACTGAACCACCCAGGCGCCCCTGATAAACATTTCTTAAATACTCTTCCTTCTATATGCTGAATCATGTATGCATCATGCAAATTGTTCATAGGTATTTAGGTAACTAAGCTTTTGTGCCTTGGGACATTTGCTCATACTATTGTTTTCACTTGGAATATTCTCCCTCCGTCTCCACAGTCACACTCTGATTCATCATGCCAAGCTGCACTTAAAGCTCATCTAAAGACTTCTAGAGGTATTTGAACTCCTATTATTCTTTATTTTCCTTTCATATGGGACTTCTAAAATATCTTACCTTTCTAGTTATTTACTGTTTGCTTTTTCTATTGTATATAATTTTAAGAAGCATATTGTTACTTTTTTTCTCTTTCTGCCTACATCCACACTCAGAAATACAGTATTTTATAGGTTATAAGTAAATATTACATAGGTATTTGTTGTCAGATGAATGGTGAAGTTACTTTATTTACTTGAACTGCTATGATTTTGCATTAGCAACAATGAATAGGTTCATGACAGAGTGAGACATATGGTTGGTTTGGGATAGAAGGGAAAATCCCACGTAAATGTAAAATTAGTAAATCAGTTACAAGCCTGGGTAATGGTTAGTTACTTAACAAAATAGAACTTTGGAAAGAGGTATTTGAGTATAGTAAAATATGAAAAAATATTACATGATATCCTATAAGACAGAGTTCAAGTGATAGGCAAACAAAATCCATACACTTAGACTGTTAGCCATTCATTAAAATAAATACATTGGAAATATTAGTGAATGCACAATGGTGTTAAAATAGACAATATTCAGATAAATCAACTGAAAGAAATGAGAGATTTCTAAGATGCAATTGATATCCTTTAAATATGTTTCCTGTTCTACTATATTTACCTTCTTATTTCCTTTGGTCCAAAATGTATTCAGGAAAAAAAAAAAAAATATATATATATATATATGTATATATATTTTCACACTGTTTTTATGTTCCCCATTGACAATTGGTCGTGTTCGGTAGCAAAAGGAACCCCTATCTGCTATTGAGGAGCAAAACATTTTTATTTTAATAACCCTCTTTCAGTATAAAAACTATCAAAAGTTTCAGCAGAAAACCCCTCCGGGGCAATTAGCGAGACCCACTTGAATAGTATGTTTCTGGGAAGCACCTTTTGGCGTCACTCCCCACCTCCACGTCTCTGCTAGATGAATTATAGTGTTGGCATTTGTCTAATGGAGCATGAACACAACATTTCACAAAGCAATCAAGATACATCTAGAACAAGCTGGTTTGGAATAAAATTGTAAAATTAGGTTGCCGTTGAAACTAAAGCACTGCTATTTATTCTACGTAGCAGTTTGATGACCTAATGATGTGAATCCAGCTCAACAGCTGGACAATTTTGGAAAGTAACAGAAGCAAACATTCTATTATTGAGTGGAAATTACAGACACAATATGCGAGGTCAAGAGCATCACCACCGAAAATGTGTGCTGAAGCTTTAGCTGCCTCCGTGGGAATAAAGAAACAAAACAAACATTAAGGGGCCTGAGATCTCAAAGAACTTAATTCTGGAGATAATAGAGTTAGCTTAGTTTAGAGAAACAATGTCGGTGGTGATTTTTCATTTAAAAATGCAGGTGTTAATGATGATTAAGGGTCTGAGGCTGCTTACAACACAACATTCTCCGTATGTGTGAACCATGGACTGAACAAGTTCTGTTGATGATATAACTCTGCCCTTTAGAGAATTAACTAACTCCCACTGGCTGTGTTGTCCTATCTTGCAGCAATATGAATTATACGTATATCAAGAACCTCAGTCACCTGACACTGAATATTTTCTTTGGTTTTTGTTTGTTTGTTTTAACCAAAGACCACTGCTTCCTTGAAAGCTGTGTGTGCAGAGTAAAGCAAAAGTGCATAAAAGTGTTATCCTCAACTTAAGCAAGTTTTTTTCCTCACTAGATTTTGTATAGGCAAAATTGGAATGATCCTTTAAAAGGGCCAACAGATTTGGCTGAAAATACACACAGAAAAGTTTTTATATTCTGCAAAGCAAGCGATTTCAATGCTTGGGTTATCACAGAATGAGAACTTATTTTTTGGAAATAATTCCTGGAATTCCTAGAAAATCTAATGAATATATGTTTTCCATTTGGTGATTTCCTAATTGGCTTCAGAGAAGTTTCTATGTTGTGTAATATTACTAGTATTTAGAAGTACAAGTACCAAAATATTTACTATTGTGGCATATGTACTTAACTAATAATTTAGAGATATTTTAGAATTTTTGGATATTCAATGTAACATGCACTAATAGAGATTTCGAGTAGTAAACTGAATCATTATTAAATAAAATCATGTTGAATTTTAAAGGTAGAATACTGTCCATGTACTTATTCAATATGCTCTCCATTTATAACAAAAAAACAGATAATTCTGTTAAAGTAAATCCTGTTAAAATAAGAGTTCATAAATTGTCAATAGCAGTACATATTTTACCAAAATAACTTGGAAATAAAAACAGACTGCACAACCCACATAAAATTTGGCCTGGTTCACTTTATTTCTCCACTCTCAGCTTTTGGGGAGAGAAGACTCATACAAAATAGCAATTCAGAGCTAATTACAAATGTCTAGACATTATTGTGTGTGCCTCAACCTTGGTTGATCCCTTTTTTCCATTAAAATTTCTATAAATTTTATCAAATAACATCTTTTTTTTTCACTATTTATATATCCCTACAACTCTGCGATTCAACCACTACCTCAATATTTTATGATTGCCTGCAATGTGCAAACCATTGTGCCACGTATTGATCAGGACTAGAAAGCCCTGAATGGAGTTTGAATCAAATTTAACTTTGATAATTGCCACATTGATAAGTAAAGGCCATGTCTACTCTCCACCAATCCCATACCTTAGACTTCCCTTTTGATCTTATCACAAAAGCCCATACCTTCACCTTTCTGATAGAACTTACCTTTATAAAACAATAACAGTTGCAAATGTAAAGTCCCAGAATTGTAAATGTAATACTTAAACTTTATAGCTAAAATACCTTTTAAAAATACTCTGACTTCTTTATGGTGTACAAATTAATCTAGGTGGATTCTGCTGTGTTCAGTGAAATGCAGTGGTCAACTGGTAATTTAGGATTACTATTTCAGTCACAATCTGGTTCAAAAATCCATTTCTTTCTGCTATAGATGCCTCATACAGCTGAAGCAGGCACAACTGAGTTTGGGGACTTAGGGAGGATTGGTATCTGAACTCTTTATCTGGATAAGTCTGATGAAAGAGGCATGCATTTATAGGCTGCTCTTAGTGTAGGCTCAACCACTACTCTCTCCAGCATTTTTCAACTCTCACAATTAGCCTCTCAGAGTAAAAGCAGTTTCTGTTTGTTTCCCCAACTGTTTTCACTCGTAGACAGTGTACACCCTTCTTAATGTCTGTCCCATTTTTTTTT
>NC_138381.1:9912162-9922068 GCF_054177405.1 Leptonychotes weddellii | reverse complement strand
TTACCTAATGCTCGTAAATGCTAGCTCAACCTTTGTTAATCTAAAAATATCTTCATTTTTCTTTTTTCATTGAAAAATAGTTTCACTGTGTGTACATGTCAGGCTGATGTATTTAAAAAAAAAGAAAAAAATCTTGGTGTATTGGTTTTCTCAACTTATGGGAGTATTTTTGACAAATTAAATTATATACTTGTAAAGTATACAGTGTGATGTTTTGACCTACATATACTGTGTGAAATAATTACCACAATCACGTTAGTTAACACATCCACCATCACACATAACCACGGGTTTTTCTGTGTGTGTGGTGAGAATGTCTAAGGCTTACTCTCTTAGTACAATTTCCAGTTCACAAAGTTACAGTTGATACACAAAAGAGAAGAGAAATCAAAGTATATAACTATGGAAAATTATCAATTCACAATGAAGATGGCAAAAGAGCAAAGGATCTATAAAATAACCAGGAAACAATAAGATGGCATTAGTAAGTCCTTACTTAATTGAAGTAATTATTGAATTACTTTATTTTTATTTTTTAAAGATTTTATTTATTTATTTATTTGACAGAGCAGAGAGCCCGATGCAGGGCTGGATCCCAGGACCCTAGGATTATGACCTGAGCTGAAAGCAGACGCCTAACGACTGAGTCACCCAGGCACCCCTCAATAATTACTTTAAGTTTAAATGGATTAAATTATCCAAACAAGGCATGGAGTGGCTGATTGGAAATAAGTAAATTAATAAATAAATACAAAATCTAGCTACATGCTGCCTACAAAAAACTTACTTCAGCTTTAAGGTCATAGATAGGTTCAAATGGAAGGAATGGAAAAAGATATTCTATGCAAGTGGAAATGCAAAGAGAGCAAGGGTAGCTACACTGATGTCAGGCTGGCATAATCTTTTTAAAGATTATTTATTTATTTATTTGACAGAGAGAGACACAGCGAGAGAGGGAACACAAGCAGGGGGAGTGGGAGAGGGAGAAGCAGACTCCCTGCCGAGCAGGGAGCCCGATGCGGGGCTCGATCCCAGGACCCTGTGATCATGACCTGAGCCGAAGGCAGACGCTTAACGACTGAGCCACCCAGGCGCCCCTGGCATAATCTTTTTAATTAGCACATTGAAAAAGGATTCTCTCTGTCTTTCTGGCTTCCATATTCCTGTGTGAAACTGTGCTGTTAATGTACATATTATTTTTTTAAATACATCATCTCTTTGAAATTACTAGCTGCTATGAACATCTCCTCTTTGGGTTTTATAATCTGAGATAACTGATCTTCCTTGGTGTTTCTGTTGGTAGTGGTAGGGGAAGGGGTGTTTGCTTTTCGCATGCCTAATAGTGATTTGTTGAGCTTTGCTAATATGACTATCAATGTCTTTTTTAAAACTAATTCTTGAATTATCTTTCATTATCTCTTTCATTATCCTGTAAAATATTCTCTTTCATTCTCTCTTTTCTCATTTGGAATTCAAATAAGATAAAGAGTCTTATTATTTGAATTACTATTTTTTCATTTTTTATCCCTATCTACTGTGGCTTTTTCTCTCTGCCTTTAGGAAAACCTTCTTTAGCTTTACTTTCAGTTACTGATTGTTTAGTTGTGTTTGCAATTAATTTGTTATTAAGTAACCCAGTTAACTTTACATTTCAACAATTACATATTTATTTCTAAAAGGTCTATTTAGGTGTGTCTCAAAACATGCTTGGTTATTTTTAATAGCCCTTCCTTAACTGATAAGAGTTCTACTTTTACTAGTTTTGATCTCTGAGGATTTTTTTCTTCCCAGCTCAACAATGAATTAAAAAATTTATCTTTAAAAACGATCTTACTTGGCACCTTCATTGATTTTTATTTAAGTAGGAAGATTGATCAGATTATTTTGCCTCCATAATATTGGTAAATTTAATTTACAGGAGTTAATCTTGTATCTTTTCAACTCAGTAAATGAATCTCACTTGGAGACCTTCATCACCTTTCCTGTATAAAGCTAACTTAATAGAAGACATGGGGACTGGAGTTCAAAATCAGTTTTATATTTTTGTGACTGTGCATGTATGCCTAGTATCCTTCAGGCAGTGAAGTTATTTAATCTTACCCTGGGGTTTGCTCTACAGGATCATTCCCTCAAAATTAGGTGAGATTCAGTCAGATGGGAGAAGGGCTTTCTGGTCATCCAGCTACACTTGGGTTTATTTACACTTGGGCTTCCCTTTGAAATTTTGCTATCAAAATCCCCTTTATTCTTGTTCAATAACTGGAATTTTCTGATCCCTTGTGCCCGTCTACATGTGTAAATCTGAATAATTAAAAAGTCCAGTTTCCTGAAATGTACAAAATATAGAATGTGTTAACACCTCTATGTTTTGAATGATAAAAAATAGTCAAGAAGAGAAAAGAAGGCCAAAGATCATGATTGATGTATCTGTGTTGGACCAATAAGGTCTTTGGCTCCCATTTCCTTTGCTTTCCTCCCCCCCCACCCAGGCCTGGGCTGCAGCCTCTTTGAATGATAAAGCCAGAGACATTAATGCAGACAAAGCAATGCTCTCAGAATGCTGTTATTTTTGGTCAATTTGGTCCAATCAGTTGGAGTACAAAGGAGTGGTCTTACATCTCATTAAAATTTTACCTTGAACTTTTAGACCAATATCTTTGCAAGTAATAACAGTACTGTGCTTTCTTTTGTCTTTGAAACCTGGGTTATCTTAACGTTCTCCAGGGAAATAATTTGGCTACTCAAACACAGGATTTATAGTATTGGGAATCTTGTGATTCCAACTTTTACTTTTTTGTCTCCAAATAACTAGATGCAATACATTTTAAAATTCACCTCACAAGAAAAGAGCTCACCTTGGGAAATCAGGGATCGTGTCTGTAATTTGTTTACCATGCTCTGTTCCATAAATATCACCCCATTGATTCAAAACATGAAGCAGAGTTTTCCCTAATTTGAAATAAATAGAAAACAGGTAATAAAAATTGACCCATCAGGTAAATATCACAGAACCACAGTTAGATAAAAGAAATAATAATTTGTAAAAGTTTGCCTTCCATTTGCAATTCAGCAAATGCCTTTTTTCCCTAGGACCCAGCTGCCCTATTACACAGGAAGCCATATTTTGATAAGGCCCTCAGGACTAAATTGAAGAGAACCAGAGATCACAGGAGGTAGGATTGCAGCATGTCTAGTGGTTAGCTTTGGGTGTATTCTGTTATCACCTGGGGAACTTTACAAGATACAATTATGTGGATCTCATCTCCAGAGAATCTGGTTTAATTTTTCTTGGATGCTATTTGGAGATACCTAGAGACATGAAAACTCTAATATGCGACAAAATTGAGAAGAAATGGTACTATAATTGGAAGCATCTGTGTTACTTATGGTTGAATCCTCTGAGCCTAGCCTCCTGTTCAGTATGGAGTAAGTTCTCAATAAACATGGAGTGTCAACAAAGTGAGTAATGTAACAGTCAAATTTGTTCACAAAGTGGCAAATGCTGAGTGTGGATCACAGTGAAAGCACAGAACTCCTGGGAGCCACATACACAAGAGGTGTTATACACTCTTTTCGGGGTGATCATGGGAACCATTAGGGATGGTACTGAAGACAGGACAAAGCATTCTATTTGGTGTAGACCTGGTAGAAGGGAAAAGGAACATTAAGCCATCAGGGGATGGGCAGCAAGCTCTACTGCCTACAGGGCACATATGAAGGCCTAGTGCAGCTTGGAAAAGGGGACAGGAGAAAACACCCTTTTCTCTCCTACAGTTTTCCTTTCACTGGAGATAAATCACTGAATCCAGTCCTGAGACCCAGAAACCACACTGGCTGCTTAGGAGAGAGCAGAGAAATGTCCTTCCCCATAAGCAGGCTAGCAAAAAAGCAGTAACAACCAACAAAAATCTACTGCTCAGAGAAATAACTGCATAGAGAAAGATGCATTTTGAGGTACAGGTATACAGAGAAGGTCTAAAGCAGGGAAGAGTCATTAAGCAATCATTAAGTCATTCAGCAAACCAGCCACGACCCAAAGGGCAAGGTAACAGTGGAGGACTCTGAAGACGATGGTACCTTGAAACAATAAAACCCACATGAATTCAATTCTTGAATAAATTAATTCAACTCTGCCCGCTAACATACTAACAGAATATGCAAACAAATTTCCAGTTATAAATATAAAGTAAAAATTCCACACTCAGATATGATCTAGGTGTTGGAACAGACAGGAAATTTAAAATAACTATGATTAATGTGTTAAGGGCTGTAATAGAAAAGGTGTCTTGCATGCAAGAGCAGTTGGGGAACTTCATAGAAAAATAGAAACTGTAAGAAGACTCAAATGGAAAAGAGAGAAGAAGAATCATAGCAGAGATGAAAAGTGTCTTTGATGGGCTGATCAGCAGACCAGACACAGCAGAAAAAGAGAATCAGTAAAAATAGGTAAACAGAAATTACCCACAGTCAAACACTAAGAGAAAAAAGAGTTTAAAAAAAAATGGAAACAAACAAAATCAGCATCTTTAAGAACTGTAGAAAATATTCAAACAATTTAACATACTCATAAGTGGAACCCTAGAAGCAAAAGAGAGAATGTAGTAGAAAATAAATAGAGGACATAGGGTTGAGACATTTCCAAATATAATGAAAGAAATCAAACCATAGATCCAGGAAGCTAAGTGAATTAAAGAGGATAAATATCAACATAGACACACACACATACACATCATATTCACATTACTGCATATTAAACATAAAAAAAGCCATGAAGGTTGCTTGAGAATAAAATATATATTACATTAGAAGGAATAATGTTTAAGTCATAAGATAATGGATTGACATCTCCAAAGTGCTGAAATAACAGCAAATCACTGCCAACACAGAATTCTATATATAGTGAAGGTATATTTCACTAAAAATGTAGAAAAGGACTTTTTTCAGACAAACTAAAGCTGAGGGAGTTTATTACCAAGTGATCTGTACTACAAAAATGCTCAAAAGTCATTAGGTGGAAGGAATGAAATACTAAACAAATGTGAATCTTTAAAAAGAAATGATCAATATAAATGATTTAAATGAAGGTAGATATAAAATATATTTTTTATCTCTCTAAATGAAAATTGAGTGTCTAAAGCCAAAAAAGTAGCAATGCATTGTTTGAAATGTATGAAAGATAAAATGTGTAACAGCAATAATAATACAAAGATGGGAAGAAAAATTTGGGAATATACTGTTGTAAGATTTATATATTACATTTGAAGATGTGTAATATTCATTTCAATCTACACTTTGATAAGTTACCTAACTGTATTGTAAATACTAGGTGAAGGGAATATAAAGATAAAGAAAAATCCATAAAAAGAGGGGAAAAAGAAAAAAAACTGGAATAAATAGTATACAACTATCAAGATAGACATTTAATCTAATCAGTTTAAAAATTGCACTAAGCGTAAGTGATCTATTCATATTAGATTACAAAAGAAAATAGGTCCTGGCTATATTCTGTCTACAAGAATTGCACCTTAAATAAAATTAGATACACTGAATGAAAATAAAATTATTGAAAATATATATTATGCAACACTAATAAAAATAGAGGCTTTTTTAAGTCAGAAAACATAGACTCTAAAGAATATTCAAAGGAGAAAATGTCTATATATCTAAAAAGAAAATCCCAAGGTCCAGAGAACTTTTCTAGTGTGAATACTCTCAAGTATTCAAGCAAAAAATACCTGTTGTTAACAAAATTTTCAAAAGTAGAAGAGAAATTTCCCATCTAAATTTACGACACCAATATTATCCTGACACTAGACATGGGCACATCATTCTTAGAAAACTCATCATAAAAATAGGAAAAAAAGATGTGAAGATTGAAAAGAAAAAATAAAATTCCTTTTGTTCACAGACCATATGATTTTCTACATGGAAAATCTCAAGTAATCTCTTAAAATGTTACTAAATCTAATAAATAAATTGAGCATTTTTACAGAATACAATGTCAGTAAGCAACACCTATTTTGTTTCTATAAACTAGAAACAAACAATTGTAAATTCAGTTTTTTTTTAAAAAAAAGACTGTTTAATCACCAGCTATTGTATGTAAGTGATGAATCACTACATTTTACTCCTGAAATGAAATATTACACTGTATGTTAACGAACTTGAATTTAAATAAAAACTTGAAACTACAAAAAAAAAAAAAACCCACAATAACATCAAAAACATCAATTAATTCAACAGAAATCTAAATTCTGTGTGTGTATGTGTGCATGCATGCGTGCATGTGTGTGGGTGTGTGTGTGTGTGAGATCTTTATGGTAAAATCAGCAAAACAACTTGAAAGAAATAAACAGTAGATCAATTGGGCATAATTCTTTAAAAATAAAACCAAACAAATAAACAAAAACCTTTGCTTCTACTTCACACACTATATACCAATAATCATCTTGAAATTTATTACCAGGAAATTCTGGTAGGCATCAAATTGGCATGAGATATGACATCTTTTAGAGGGTTCTGTCAATATTAGCCTTAGAATCCATCCTCAGAAGTCTTCAAAACTCCTTCTATTACTTTTCTTCTTTCTAAATATGGCCTAATAGGAAACTCTTGCAGGGCGCCTGGGTGGCTCAGTCAGTTAAGCGTCTGCCTTCAGCTCAGGTCATGAGCCCAGGATTCTGGAATCCAGCCCTGCATCAGGCTCCCTTGCTCAGCGGAAAGCCTGCTACTCCCTTTCCCTCTGCTGTTCCCCCTATTTGTGTGCTCTCTCTCTCTCTCTGTGTGTCAGATAAATAAATAAAACCTTTAAAATAAAAAAAGAGGAAATTCTTGCTTATATGTTTTTCAGTGCAGTCTCCTCATTCAAAGCCAACTGGTACCAACTTAAAAGAAAAATAATTCCCTAAAAGGAAGATGAGTTTTTCCCTCTAACATCTCATCAATATTTATTTATTTATTTATTTATTTATTTATTTATTTATTTATCATTTGTTTATGTATTTATTGAGAGAGAAATTCTGTGTGTGCAGGGGAGGGGCAGAGGGAGAAGGAAAGAGAGAATCACAAGCAGGCTCCACACCCAGTGCAGAGCCCAATATAGCGCTGAATCTCACAAACCTGAGATCATGACCTGAACCAAAATCAAGAGTTGGATGCTTAACCAACTGAGCCACCCAGGCACCCCTAATCAATTCATTTTGGACAAAAATTAGTCTAAACCAAGCTGAATATGTTCCTAATATCACAGAAATCATATACAAATAATAATCAGAACATGCCTGAGATATGTCTGCAATGTAACTTCATTTCTTACTCTCTGAAATAGAACTTCTATGAAGAAATAAAATACTGATTTATATTTAAATACACATTAATTATCCAAAAGGCTGAAAAGTTATTGCTGCTGCAGTGCTTTGCATTCATTCAATTTTATCAGTCATATAAAAGACCTTATTCTCTGGAATAATTTCTTCTTCCTTTTCTTTAGCTGTTTTTATTTTATATTTTTTAAAATTGTTACTTAAATTGTAGTTAGTTAACATGTAGTATAATATTTGTTTCAGAAGTAGAATTTAGTGATTCATCACGAACATATAACACCCAATGCTCATCACACCAAGTGCCCTCCTTAATACCCATCGTCCATTTAGCCCATCCCCACCCACCTCTCCTCCTTCACCCCCAGTTTGTTCTCTATAGTTAAGAGTCCTTATCGTTTGTGTCCCTCTCTTCTCCCCACCTTTCCCATATATTCATGTGTTTTGTTTCCTAAATTCACATGAGTGCAATAATATGGTATTTGTCTTTCTCTGACTTGTTTTGCTTAGCATAATACACTCTAGATCTGGATCTCCACAAACAGAATATTGCAGGCAGTTGGTTTCGAGGTACGAAGGGGGGGGCCCTGATTCCGTGGGCAGATATCAGAGGATAAATGGAAGGGGGAGGGAGCCAGTCACCAGGATCCTACACCACCAGTGAGTGATAGCCTCCTGCACTGGGGACAGGGCACAGACTCGCAGATGGGTAGTGGCGGGGAAAGGACTTTAGGGCAGCCCCATGGAGGGAAGCCCAGAGCAACGGGGCCATGCTTGCAAACTGGGGGCAGCTGGTGGTTTTAGAAGCACAAAGGGCAGAGATGTGCCCCAACCTGGAGGCAAGGACTGCCAGCGCTGCTGAGGGGCGCACAACCCAGGACGCTGCAGTTTTTAGCGACACAGACAGAAACAGAGATAGTGTGGCCTGGAGAGCTCACTGAAGAACAGACTGTGATCTCTCCAATCTGAGGCAGAGGGTTGGAAACAGTCTCTTCTGCTCTGACTCTCCGAAGAGACATGGAAAGACGCCAGAGAACAAAAGCTCCAAAAAACTTGTTTTCACTGAGCCCATTCCCCACCACAGGGGGCAGGGCAACTCTGCCCAAACAGGGTTGCCTGAGTAACAGTGCGGCAGGCCCCTCCCCTAGAAGACAGGCTGGGGAAACAAGAAGCCAGCAGCCCTAAGGTCCCTAGAAAACAGGTGCATCTTGCTTGTGTTGTGGTCAATAATTTGGACTCTATACATTCCCTCAACCACCCATCAACAGAATGACTACAAGGAGGAACCCCCAAAATAGGAAAAACTTAAGAGACTATGATTTATGCCACAGATTTACAAATGGATTCAGATATAACCAAGACGTTGGAAATGGAATTCAGGGTAGCAATTGTGAAGACAATGGCTAGAATGGAGAAATCAATTAATGGCAACATAGCGTCTCTAGGGGCAGAAATGAAAGCTGAATTGGCAGAATTTTAAAATGCTATCAATGAGATCCAATCTAATCTAGATAATCTAAGAGCTAGGGTAAGTGAGGCAGAAGAACAAATTAGTGACCTAGAAGACCAATTAATAGACAAAAAGAGAAAAGAGGAGGACAGGAAAAAACAACTCAGAATCCATGAAAATAGAATCAGAGAAATTAGTGATGCCATGAAACATTCCAATGTCAGAATTATTGGGATCCCTAAGGGGGCGGAGAGAGAGGACTAGAAGATATATTTGAGCAAATCGTAGCTGAGAACTTCCCTAATCTGGGGAATGAAACAAACATTCGTGTCCTAGAGGCAGAGAGGACCCCTCCCAAGATCAAGGAAAGCAGGCCAACACCCCGGCATGTAATAGTAAAACTCGCAAATCTTAGAACCAAGGAAACGATCATAAGGGCAGTTAGGGGAAAGAGTTTCCTTATGCACAGAGGGAGGAACATCAGAATAACGTCAGACCTATCTATGGAGACCTGGCCAACCAGAAAGGCCGGGCAAGACATATTCAGGGTACTAAACGAGAAGAACATGCAGCCGAGAATACTTTATCCAGCAAGGCTGTCATTTAGAATGGATGGAGAGATGCAGAGCTTTCAAGACTGGCAGAAACTGAAAGAAGATGTGACCACTAAGCCGGCCCTGCAAGAAATATTAAGGGGGTTCTATAAAAGGAGAAAGACCCCAAGAGTGATATACAACAGAAATTTACAGGGACAATCAATAAAACCAATGTCTTCACAGGCAACATGATGAACATTAATTCATATCTTTCAATAATCACTCTCAATGTGAATAGCCTAAATGCTCCCATAAAACGGCACAGGGTTGCAGAATGGATAAAAGGACAGGACCCATCCATATGCTGTCTACAACAGACTCATCTTGAACCTAAAGATACATCCAGACTGAAAGTGAAGGGATGGAGATCCATCTTCCATGCCAACAGACCTCAAAAGAAAGCTGGGGTAGCAATTCTTATAGCAGACAAATTAGATTTTAAACTAAAGACTGTAGTTAGAGACACAGAAGGACACAATATCATTCTTAAAGGGTCTATCCAACAAGAAGATCTAACAATTGTAAATATCTACACCTTCAA
>NC_138381.1:9826618-9911662 GCF_054177405.1 Leptonychotes weddellii | reverse complement strand
GTCCATATATACAATGGAATATTCCTCAGCCATCAGAAAGGATGAATACCCAACTTTTACATCAACATGGATGGGACTGGAGGAGATTATGCTAAGCGAAATAAGTCAAGCAGAGAAAGTCAATTATCATATGGTTTCACTTATTTGTGGAACATAAGGAATACCACAGAGGACATTAGGAGAAGGAAGGGAAAAATGAAGGGGGGGGATTCAGAGGGAGAGATGAACCATGAGAGACTATGGACTCTGAGAAACAAACAGGGTTTTAGAGGGGAGGGGGGTGGGGGGATGCGTTAGCCTGGTGATGGGTATTAAAGAGGGCATGTACTGCATGGAGCACTGGGCTTTATACGAAAACAATGAAGCGTGGATCACTACATCAAAACCTAGTGATGTATTGTATGGTGACTAACATAATAAAATAAAATTAAAACAAAAACAAAAACAAAAAAAGAGAAGTATTCAAGGGTCCAGGGTGGAGTTCATCTCCTTAAGCTGCCCCTCCCACATGCCAGGAGACTTTGTCTCAGAGAAACTTCCTTTGTTTCTGACGAAGTATGTCCCCAGGATAGTACAAATAATTAATAAATTCTCAAATATTTCATTCTCCTCATATGTTTGCTTTCAATTAGTTTCATGTGCTTTGTCTTGTTTTTTGACATGTTCAGATTGTTGAAGTCTCCGGAATATTAAGTGTTTAACAATATTTGATGAGTAAATGAAGGAACAAGCACATACATGCTTTAAATTAAATAATAACTTATTTTGGGCACCTGGGCGGCTCAGTTGGTTAAGTGTCTGCTTTCAGCTCAGGTTATGGTCCCAGGGTCCTGGGATCAAGCCCCATGTTGGGCTGCCTGCTCAGCGGGAAGCCTATTTCTCCCTCTGCCAACCACTCTCCCTGCTCATGCTCTCTCTGTCTCTGACAAATAAATAAAATATTTAAAAAATTTTAAAAATAATAACTTATTTTGATAAATAGCATTGTAACAAACACTGATTCCTTTTTTTTTTCAGTGGGGGACCTTTATTACATCTTTACATATCACAAATAGATCTTAAGAACTATCTAGCATTATGGGGCACCTGGATGGCTCCGTCAATTAGGCGTTGGACTCTTAGTTTTGGCTCAGGTCATGATCTCAGGGTCATGAGATCAAGCCCTGTATCAGGCTCATGTTCAGCACAGTCTGCTTGAGATTCTCTCCCTTTCCCTCTCCCTTCCCTTCTGCCCCTTCCCCCACTCATGTTCACACTCTCTCTAAAATAAATAAATAAATAAATATGTTTTTTTAAAAAGGATTATCTAGAATCTTGCTTTTTCCATAGCCCATCATCCCTTAGATTCTATTCATTGGCCTGCTGAACTGTTCCTTTTCCAGAGACAGATACTATCAAAATATTCCAATAATCTTTGTTTTTAACTATTTTGGCCTGCTGAATGAAAGCATCTGAATTTGATATACATTCAACATTGTTTCCTTCAAAAATTAACTCATCTTTTGAGGCTTGAGAAACTGAACAAGCAATGGCCTGGTCTCATCAGAACCCTGCTTTTTCACCCCAAAATTTCAGATTTGAACAAGAGACTCATTCTTCTGAACAACAATGTTGATGAGAAAGTAAGCCTACACAGATATCACTTTGTAAAGGAAGCCCAGTGTGATCGCCTGATCATGTTCTTCACATGATGACAAATATCAGAACGGTAGCCTATTCCTTCCTATGTCCCCATTGTTTGTCAGTCTGAAGCTTCTTTTTCTTTCTAAGGTCACTGAGTTCTAATTGATGTGGTTAAAATTGTCTGGAGGCCTTCACAATAACTGTGTGTCCCCTCAGAGTGATGTCAATATTTTCTGGAACGCACATGGTCCAATTGCTGAGAATGGTCTTCATTCTTGCAGTGGATACAGAAAAGAGAGCTAATTCCTCTTAGAAGTCACCTGTTATTACAAGTGACTAATAGATTTAAATTTCGGTGGCCCTGCCTATAACCACACCCTTTAATTAGTTTGTTTGCTGCAAAATTCAAAACAGAAATGGTGTTGGCTCCTCAAAGACCCCACAGGAATAGAACCAATATATATTTCACTATTCCAGAAGGGTGACATGTGGGTTAGGTGAGTTAGCTGAGATAATAATTCTATTTATTCCAGAAATTGTTTGGTTATACCTTAATAATGGATGCCTTAGCTAGTTGCTCATCTGGCTATTCCTTACATAAGCTTTGGTTGTGAATGAAAAATAAGTAAGATATTAATGTGATATTAAGCCATACATAGCCATGATACACTGTGAAGAGTGTTAAAATAGATGCTCAAAATGTCATGAAAGCACAGTGGAGAAAGATGTTAGTTTGGAATTGATTTTTAAAATGCATAGAGCTCTGTGAAAGTCTTTCTTTTAATCAATAGTGAGGTTGTTAATCTCACCACCTGCCCCACTACTTCCTCCCACCCCTTTTGTTCTGCCAAGTCTTCCTTCCCTGCTGTTGAATTAACTTTATCTTTATTCTACCCAGAGGTAGATCTTTCCTATAGGAGCTGAGGTTTGGTCAGTTTGACTTATTTTTTTTTTTTATTTTTAAAGATTTTGTTTATTTATTTGAGAGAGAGAGTGAGCACACAGAGGAGGAGAGAAAGAACGGGGGAGAAGCAGACTCCCCACTGGGCAGAGAGCCTGACATGGGGCTCTATCCGTGAGATCAGGACCTGAGCTGAAGGCAGATGCTTAACACTTTGAGCCAGCCAGGCGCCCCGTGGTAGGTTCGATTTAGATAGTGGCAACCTGAAATGAATTTCTTAAATATATCATTTGTTGTTTGCTTCTGAATCTCAATTAGGTATTGAGTCTTACTTCTTAATTTAAATATGATTAGCTCTTTTTTATTTATTTTTTTTTAAAGATTTATTTATTTATTTGAGAGAGCGAGAATGAGAGAGAGTACATGAGAGGGGGGAGGGTCAGAGGCAGAAGCAGACTCCCTGCAGAGCAGGGAGCCCGATGCGGGACTTGATCCCGGGACTCCAGGATCATGACCTGAGCCGAAGGCAGTCGCTTAACCAACTGAGCCACCCAGGCGCCCTGATTAGCTCTTTTTTAATCTTTTCTTGATCTGATATTTATGTCACAATCTTGTATTTCTCAAGAAATAAAGAACTTCGCTACACTGACAGAAAACACTTTAGTGTAGGTTGATAAAAAATCATGGAAGACCAAATAATCGTATTAAAGCCATTTCATATTGGGAAAAAATGTACAATGATTTTTGGAATTAACTTTTCATGTTAACCCCAATTGTTGTTAAAGGATTTTTGAAAGAAATGTTTAATTATAGATGGTAAGCATTTGTTAAAGGATGTTACTGTAGTCTCAAAATATTCTGGTGTTGATAGTTTTAAGAAAATCATTTTTCCAGGTTTAATAGAAATACACAAGACATTGAGTAGGCAAGGAAATATCATGTACCGCGGGGAGAAAGGAAAACAATCATCAATGTTTAGTATTCCAAAAGTTTGGGGGAAATGAAGCTACTAACTGTGACGAGACTCTGCCTTTTCTGATGCTCAGAATATAGCTGGGAATTGGGAATTCTGCTTGGTAATAAGCTCTTAAGCACATTTGTAGTGTGGGATAAAGTTCTTACTTGGATGAGTGATGTTCATTCAACTAGAGCCGATTTTAAAGGGATAGAATATAGGCCAGCAGATTTCTGTGACACACTCATAACCTTTCTGTAAATGTGCTGCCTTTATTTCTTATATCAAATGAATGCTAGGGTTTCAAAAGATATTATTCATAAATAGAATATAGTTTCTCAAAGGGGAAAGAAACCAGCCCATAACATACTGACCCCTGGGAAATAAAACACCAAATCATTTCTCCTTTAAATCCAAAGGAAGCCTATATTTTTTTATCAGTCACTTTTTCAGGGGAAGAAATCACTAGAGTTTCACCATCTATCTCTGTTTCTATTAGGTTGTCAATTTGGTTTGAGTTTTCATCAGAGTTAGATTAACAGCTGGAAGAAGAGTTGTCTCATCTAAACATTCACCAGGGGGCAATGAGAAAAATCTATTAAATTTGACATAGGACAATGGTACTTACTCAAGAAGACACTTTGAACATTTGTAATGGAAAGGCAGCTTTTTTGTAAAATTTGTTCAGATAATTTTCACAAATGTAGGATTTGTGATTCCCTCCAATCGACAAAACAATCTAATTTAACAAAGGAGAAATAAAGAGCTGTATCTATATATAGTATTAATTAAGGAAGTATTATAAATTAAGGAATTAGTGTAGGGTCCCAAAGGAAAATGTCATATGATTCTAGTGCCAGATCTAATGTGAAAGAATAATTACACATAATAAAAGACACATATTATTCCCAGGATTGTTGACAGGAATGAAAGAAAAAGGTTTTGGGGATTGTTATAGTTATGCCACTAGTGATACATATTTAAAAAATAGTCGAAATAAACATAAAATATTAATATTTACTAATTTGGTTGATGGCAACACAAGGTCTTTTACATTCATTTCTAAGGTTTTCTATATATTTTAAATATTTTGTGGTTTTCTTTAGTTACAAAAATAAAACTTTTATAAGAGAAAGTAAGTCTTTATTAATGATGCCATGAAAAATAAATTTGACAGAGAAAGCGAAAATATTTACATGGTTAAATGTAAATTCTAAATTATTTTCTACTAGTTTAGACTTTCCAATAAAAATCTAATAAAATATTAATGATCACCAATGATGAAATAAAATAAACATTTCCATTTTAGAGTTAGAACAAGGAACTACCTATATGACCAATAATCAGAAAAAATATATATAATCTGTTTCACTGAGCTTTAAGGAGTGCTGCATATTAACAAATTGAAAATCTTGGCTCAAATGGTACATGAGCTAATGAATTCGAGTTATATAATGCACAATTTATGAGATTATTTATATTTTATTCCAATATAAACCATACACCAATTCCATGTTGTATTAGAAAAATAAAGTTTCTGTGTGAATTCTACATTGCTATTGACTTTTTAGGTAGCTCCGTGAGAAAGAGAGATTTTTAATCATCATTCTTGCGTTACTCATTGGATATTAAAGGAAGTATCATGCCATCTCTTACCACACACACTATCTTAAAATTTTAAGCAGTAAGGTATGAAATATATAACTTTCTCCTTTAATAATGAAGACTTTCATAGGTATGTTTTCTTCTAGGTATGTGCAATCTGAGTCCCACAAGTCAAATTGACCTTCAGGTTGCCACTTCAGTTGTGAATATTCCTTCTGTCAATTAGTGTTAGCATCATATGATAACTGGAATTTGCTCATGCTCTCACATCCACCAAGCATTAGGTGTAGAAATACACATCTTGACAGGGATGTTTCAATTACTTTTCCTTTGTGACTCCTCCTCAAAATTGAAATTCACTTATTGATCGTGATGCATCTACAGAGATTTGAAACATATTCATGAAATATTCTGAGCAGTTACACATAATAAACTATCAAACTGCTATAATGTGTCTTCCTATAGCCCTTTTTCTCAGGAATATTTTATTCATAGTAACAAAGTCTTATTCTTGGGTTCACATCTCTGCAAAAAATGTTTATGATACAGGAATAATAACTATATTACCTGACATTCTTTTGTGGCTCCCTATATAAACATACAATCAAAACACACTGTATTTTCCACGATGGGAAAGATAGTATTTGAAATTGCAGAAAATAATTGATATAATAGTCTTATTCAATTATTTGTTAATATTCACTTATCTATATAATGTTTATTTCAGACCTGCAGGAGGAGATATCAGGGAAAGCAACTAATTTGACTGATGGGAATATTTAAAGCTTAACATTCAGGGGCGCCTGGGTGGCTCAGTTGGTTAAGCGACTGCCTTCAGCTCAGGTCATGATCCTGGAGTCCCGGGATCGAGTCCCACATCGGGCTCCCTGCTTGGCAGGGAGTCTGCTTCTCCCTCTGACCCTCCTCCCTCTCATGCTCTCTGTCTCTCATTCTCTCTCTCTCAAATAAAAAAAAAAAAAAATCTTAAAAAAAAAAAAGATAAAGCTTAACATTCAGAGAGTTGTTTCACATTCAGGTGGAACAACAGGTCGAGGGTGACTATATGTGGCTCAAGCTCTTGTGTATTGCTTTCTTTTGGATCTTTGACCAGGAACATGAGATATTTCCTTTTTTTTAGTCAGAGTGTATTTCTACTATCTAACCATGCTACAGCTTTTCTACTTTTGATGAGATAGCCAAATCAATTTGACCCTGATGAGTTCTTTGTCTAATCTATGATTAAAGAATGGTATTTCCATCCTGTTTTGTGAGAATGTAATATTTCACTAATGTATAATTTATGAGATATTCATAAATATATATATTAATACATTAGTTTAGACAAAGAAAGAGAGTTGGTATAAAATGGAACAATCATAAAATGAGAGCGTTCATGATAATTACAGTATCATTGCTAAAGTAAAATTTTTTTTTTAAGATTTTATTTATTTTTATTTGACAGAGAGAGACACAGTGAGAGAGGGAACACAAGCAGGGGGAATGGGAGAGGGAGAAGCAGGCTCCCCGCTGAGCAGGGAGCCCGATGTGGGGCTCGATCCCAGGACCCTGGGATTATGACCTGAGCCGAAGGCAGACGCTTAACGACTGAGCCACCCAGGCGCCCCTAAAGTAAAATTTTTAAGATGAAGTCCTGGAAGAGAAAGTTGAGAATATTTTCAGAATAGAAAATAAAATATGTTAGAAAATGCTATATAAAAATTTAGAAAATATGGAAAATCAGAGAGCTCTATCATCCATGTAATAATTCAGACTAAGAATATATATATATATATAAAAGCCAAAAGAGAGGATGATTTCCTGAAGCCAAAAAAAATGTGTGTGACTACTGACTCTAGAGAAATGTGAGTGGGGGGAAATTAAAACAAAACAAGAAAAATTTTCTCCAAAATTATCAGAATAGCAAATCTATTCTATGTAAACTTAAATTCCAAATATATAGATAGATAATGGATAGATAAGTAGATAAATATATAGGTAAATTTAAAAAAGCTATCTGCTCACCAGGAATCAGACCGATACCAAGTAGCAATAGAAGCATCAAATACAAAATTGCAAATTAAAATATAGTGATAAATATGTGTTTATAATATTCTAAACATTTAACTTAGAGAATATTTTCCAAACCAGCTGTCAAGTAAAAAGGATTAAAAATGTATTATAAAAATTTTTTTTAGAAATTTAAAGTCCTATACAATCTATAGAAATACTGCAATCTGTACATATCCTTGTACACATGCTTTTATTTATCCTATAATGTAACCAAAACATAATCAAAGAAAAAAAGTTGAGTCAGCTTCAAAACAGACAATGAACTGATTATGGGTGAAATGAAGCAAAAACCTAATACAGTCGATGTACAGGATGTCTATGGAAATTCCTGTAAAAACAACAACAACAATGATGATTTCACAGTACATGTGATAAGATGCTAGATCTTTCTTAGGGATGAAAGGTGAGGGAAATTCACATTTCTTTTGTGAAAAAGGCACAACTATTATTAATCAGAGGTAATTTGTGTCAATGTAGCTCACTCCCGCCACTGTAAGACTCAAAACTGCATGCTCTCCTCAGCCGCATGGCTGGGACACATAGGCAAAAGCTCTGCTTTCAGCCTCTGTAGCTTTTAACTCCGTCGAGGGAACTGTAGAAGAATGCTGGAATCTGCCCCCCATGAACTGACAATCACCTGGACAACAGCGTCAAAGCACACACCCAAGGGCAGAGTATAGTCCAGGACGCTGGGATTCTTTTAACCCAGGGAGGCAATATGACATTTACCCCAAATTGTAGACATGCTATGTCTGTCTGAGTTCTAAAATTTTGATAGTGAGTCAAACAGATATGTAGAATAATCTCTATCCTTGAGACACTGAATAGGCAGGAAGTGTTTATGGCATGGGGGCCTACAATAGGACATAACAGCCTGCCTTAAATTACATGACCAGTGGAAAATTAGCCTCTTGGCTTTTAATCAATACAGGATCCCTGATATTAAAATTGTCCAACAACCAGAGATACTATTTGAACTATCAGACCAAATGACCTAACAGAGAAAGCTGTCCTTTTCTCTTTTGGGTGCCACATGTCAGAGACAAGGAATTCACAATGAATAAAAAGACCGCATGTCCAATGGAATAACTACTAGAAGAACTATATCAACACGTGAACATAAAGAAAACAAGAGAATTTCATTGATTTCAAAAGAAATTAAATAAAGTTTTTTAACATAAAATATGATTTTGTACTAAAAAATCTTTAGATAGTTAAATATGTATCAAAATTAATGGTTTGGTTTGAAAATTAATGGTTTGGAAAATTAAGGGCAAAAATACAAAAACAAATATGTGCTCAAAACCCCCAATACACATAGGACGATTCAGGTTATCTCTTTATTGAGTACTGGTCCTTTTGTCTTTTGAGAAACCTTTCAATTTTATCTAAGTTATTATATTTGTAGGTATAAAGTTATTTATAATATATTCTTATTTTCATTTTAATATCTCTAGAACCTGTACTGATTTTATTTCTCTCATTCATTACAATGGTAATTTGTGTAATCTTTCCTTTTTCCTGATAGTCTAGATAGAAGTTTATCAATTTTAATGATTTCAAAGAACCAATCTTTGATTTCACTGATATTCTCTATATTTTTCTGTTTTCTATTCATTGACTTTGGCTCTGATATTTATTTTGGATTTAATATTCTTTTCTAGTTTATTAAGGAGGAAATTGGGGTCATTTAATTGAGAAATGCCTTTTTTCTAACATTTTCTAATATCAAAATCAGACATATTCTGCTTTATTGTCCTTCAGTTTAAAATAATTTAATTTTGATTTTGATTTCTTAATTAAAACATTGAATTTCCTATTGACCATATCTAGTGAAATTTTTATCTGAAACATCTTATTTTTCATCCTCTAAAAGTTTGATTTCTATAACTTGTAATATTTACTGTGTCTTTGCTTATTTGGCTATCTGGAACATAGTTATAATAATTTTTTAAAGTTTTTTTACTACTAATTCTAACATCTGTACTTGTTCTAGATTGATTTTAACTTATTACTTTATATTCTAATTATAGTTTGTATTATCCTGCTTTTTTTATGTACTAGTAGATTCCAACTGGATGCCAGTCATTATGATTGCTTTTAGTGTTATATCTAAAATAGTTTTGCATAGCTTAAGGTCACAATCATTTTATCCTTTTTATCCTTTTATCATTTTTCTTTTAGAGTATTTACAGATTTAGATTTTATAGTTAGGTCTACAACTGATTAGGAGTTAGATTGAAATCTGTTTTTTCTTTTTCTTCTCTTGAACTTTCAATTGTTCTACTTCCTTTTCTTAGCAAACTATCCTTTCTACAGCAAATATCTTCATAAATATGCACTAAATTTATAATAAATATTTAATGTCCCTGTCTGCTAAGTCTGAAATTGAGTCAATTGTGGGATGATTTCAATACATATATTAATTTCCTCGGTATGAGTCTTTTTTTTCCCTCTTGCTTTGCTTGCCTTGTAATTTTACATCTCAGACATTCAGATGAGTGACCAACAGACCTCTGGTCACACTGTAGAATAGGTAAGCTATATGTACTGTTGAATTATTATGATAGCATGGGCAAAGTTTAAAAAGAACTGTAGAACAGCATGGTTCTGTACCCAGCATTCTAGGGTGAAGAAAGAAGCCGGTGGAAGAAGAATGTTTCCTGAAGCAAAATCTGACAAATATTCATTCAAAGTCTTACTATTTTTAGAAAACCTGCAAAGAAAGAACACTCATCAATTTTGGGGATAGATTTTTTGGCTTTTTGGATTATAAAAATGTCTAAAATGTCCAAGAAATGTGATATGTCCTTATATATTAATGTTAGTCCCTCACTAAAATTCTTCCCACAGATCCTACCCTGCCTTCTTAGACTCGTTTTTACTCATATCACTTTTCTTATTGTCAAATTCCGGAAATCCCAAAGTGTTATTCCTGGAGCCTTCTCAAGAATCATGTTCTATAGTTTCTTTTAACATTTGGCCCTTAAATGATCCAGTATATTTTGGTATATATCAAAACTTTAAAAGAGCAAATCACGCTTCAAGTGACCGAGGAACTGACTTTAGTTTGTTAACAACCTATTAACACCAGATTATGAATAGCATTTTCCACTAAGCTAAGACAACTAGAAATCATTCTGAATATGCTAGAGGATCAAAACACAAGTATAAAAACAGACCCATGACTAAAAAAATATGTTAATACCATCTTAAATAGAGATTAACAGATATTTCTTACAGCAATAGGAAAGATACCTTGAAAGAGAGGACAGTCTGCAGGGGAGGAGAAAAATACCATATGATGAAATGTGAGATATAAAATTTTGAAATTCTCTTAATTTTAAATTACGTAATAGGTAGGAGGCATTGTTTAAACATGGATTGAGGAGCAAATGCCAGACTTTGGAAGGTCAAAACCAGAAGTATTATCTTTATATGCTACGAAACATACACAGTGTCCAAAGACACTCTGGGTCTTCTTTCTCTTGTTTGGACAGATGTTGAAAGCAACTGTGTCTCTATGTCTCTCCAAATTAGTAAGGTCACTGACATAAAGTCAGATGATAATAATTATAACTGACAATGGTAAGACTGGATAGATTCTAAAACTTACTCAAAAAAATATGGACTACATAATTAGAGCCTGAAACATTGCTTTTATATTTAATTGTGACATTCTTTGAGAGAGACTATGTTTCAAATCAAGCAGACACATGCAAACTCAGGCATATATAATCAATTATTTTATGACAAAGGAGCCAAGAATATACAATATGAAAGGATAGTCTCTTCAAAAAATGGTGCTGGGAAAAATGAACAGTCACATAAAAAGAGTTAAACTAGACCTCATCTTACACCATACACAAAAATCAACTCAAAATCCATTACAGATTTGAACATGAGACCCGAAACTGTAAAACTCCTAGAAGAAAACATAGGGAAAAAGTTCCTTGACATTAGTCTTGGCAATTATTATTTTTTAATTTGACATCAAAAGCAAAGATAAGCAAAGCAAAATAAACAAGTGGGGTTATATCAAACTAAAAAGCTCCTGCACAGGAAACAAAACCATCAACTAAATGCAAAGGCAACTCACGAAATGGGAGAAAATATTTGCAAACCACATATCCAATAAATGGGTAACATCCAAAATATACAAAGGGCTCATACAACCACATAGTAAAACTACAAATAACCCAATTAAGAACTGGACAAAAGACCTAAATATACATTTTCCCAAAGAACACATACAAATGACCAACTGATACATGAAAATTTGCTCAACATCACTAATCATTGGGGAATGCAAATTTACAGTATGACAAGATATCACCTCACACCTGCGAGGATGCAAACTATCAAACAGACAAGAGATAAATAATGCTGGTAAGGATGTGGGGCAAAGGGAAAGCTTGTGCACTCTTGGAGGGAACTGGTACAGCTGCTATGGCAAAGAATATGGAGTTTCCTTAAAACATTACAAGTAGAACTAATATATGATCCTGCAATCCCACTTATAGGCATATCTAGAAAAACCAAAATCACTATCTTACAGGCATAGTTCTAATGCCACATTTAGTGCAGCATTATTCATAAAAGTCAAGGCGAGAAAACAAATAAAACTGAAAAAAAATAAAATACTGGATTTAGGGCACAGTTATCTGACTTCACACTCCTTTACTGATTTAGTTTTTTTCCAGCATTATTGAGGTATAATTGACCAATAAAATTGTGTATACTTGAAGTGTACAATGGGATGGCTTAATATATGCTTACATTTTGAAATGATTTCCACAATCAAGTTAATTCATACATCCATCACCTCACATAGTTACCCTTTTTTTTGGACTCTTGCAATGTATATTTGTGAGTTTGGGAGGGAGGAACTATGCATTAATTCAGCAAATTATGCAAAACAATTATGTGTAATCTTCTGAGTTGTTGTAGTTCAAATGTCTATAAAGATTTCTGCTTTGATTCTACTTCAAGTGACCACTTTATCATAAACCCCAAAAGTTCATCTAGCCCTATGCATATTTCACTGTAACATCAGAAAATCAACATTGAAAAGAAAATCTTAAAAAGCTGCCAGTCAGAAACTATAGGTTTCCTCTAAAGTACCAATATGTAAACTGATAGCACTTTTTGCCTTACTTAAAGTTATTATTTGTATTAGTTGGGATAAGCTACCAAAAATCTCTCAGTAATCTAAAATACATCAGCTTTTATTTTTTTTCCCCTAATAAATTCCAATGGAAATGTTCAGCAGACACCTGGAGTCAGAGATCCTGGTTCCTTCCATAGGTGTACTCCCTGAAAACCTAGGGACTCAGAGTTGCCCAGGGGAGCTTCTGTGTCTAGCCAGTAGATGCAGGAAGGGAGAGTGAGTTATTACACCTACTCTTCACAGACCCACTTCTATCCACGTTCATTCATAAACACCAGCCCCCAGGCATCACCCAAGTAAGAGGCTGGTCTCAGTCTAGCCGTCCCAGGAAGAACAGAACATCAGTACTGTTTATGAGAATGGGCAATCTTTGTACATTATTAGAAGAAAGAAAGGAAAAATCAACCCATCAAATAATAGTGAGAGTAAAAAGTAACTACTCAGATAAAAGCAAACAAACACTAGAAGAGAAGAGCTCCATCGGGCAGTTATTAAAAGAACCGTATGACATAAAGAAGAAAGATCTGCTCTAATCTGTTTCAATCTACACTATCACAATTTAAATATAAAGTCACATACATACATACATACATACATAGAAATGCTATTTTTCTTTTTTATCTTTTTGTGTGTTATGTTTTATAATTTTTTTCTGAGAAATCTATTTTTTTTTAGTGACAATGTTCCATTACAATATATGAATGATAGCAACATTCTTTTGTTGCTGTTTTATTTTTGATTTTTAGGGTTAGTTGTACATACTAGTATTGGGGTTTCAATCAGATGCAATATCCTATTCAATAAAACATACCTGAAGCCTTGCCCAAGCTGATTTTACAATTTGCAGGATTCTGTTATGTTAGCTATACTCAGAGCCAGGTCTTTTTTTCTACACCCATATTCTGTTACACTAGGTCATGATTTTCCCTGGATCTCTCCTGAAAATTGATACAAATACAGAATTTTATCACATTAACTTTTGATCTTTTTCTAACAAAGAACTTTCTTCACTCTAGCACGGACCCTAAAGTCCTTAGGCAAATGAGACTACCTCTTGAATTTATGTGTCTCTAAAATGCTTCTGTCAATGGCAGGGAAGACACATCTATTCCATAGAAAGATCGCATTTCTGCTTATTATTTTGAAATACTGGAGAAGCTTATTTAGTTTACTGAGATGAATGATTCAGCCAAAAAAAAACCGCTTATGTTAATAGGTATTATGATTGATATGCCAGGCTTTATGACTCACAGTTTGCCATATATATCATGCTTGAGCAAAATATACACTGCTAAAATGGGTGGATTTAGGAACCTGAGAGACCCTTGTATTCTATAGCAATGATGCTTTTCATGTTCCACTAAAAGTTCAGAATTCCCAAGAAGTTTCCTTTCATCTATTTTTAGCATTCCCTGGTCAGTATACCATATATTCCATATCAAAGTCCTTTAGTTGACAATTTATTTGTGGAGCAATTTAAAGATTATTCATATGCCATATTTTATCAACTCCAAGTTACCACTTAATATATAATTTGTACTAATATGTAAAAGGAAATTATGGTTGTATATTGTTGATTGTGAAACATTTCTGGATTACTGATATGGAAATCTGTGGAAAAAAACATGCATCTTAACATCAGTGTAATATGCTATAACTTTAGAGAGATAAGTATAAAAGATTTTGAGAAACCAGGCAGTCAAGCTCCCGCTTTTTCAATGAAATCATGGAAAAGATTGATTTTGCAGATAGTATTTCTCTGCATTGTGTATACTGGTGGCCTATTATGTGAAATTAAATTATAGTGTGCATATTTTATTGTGTCTATTATGTGAAATCTGAAGTTGTAAGGCTGGTTGCATACAGCAGTGCATCATGCATCTGGGACCCTGGGGAAACAGCTGATTGCCTCTTTTGGAAATACCGTAGAAAGAAATGGCAAGACTTCAGACAGTTTAACTGAGCATGCAAGTTCTTCAGTTGTGTCAAATCACCATACAATACTCTTTTAAATAAAATTTTATAAATTGGCCTAGTGTGTGTGTCTTGTGCATTCAGTCAGATTTGGGGGGGATCTTATAAATAGAAAGTTCCTAGGGATGGTAAAATAGTTTGTAAGGGCCACTGAGAAATATCATATTTCAGAACTGTTTTTAAGTTGGGAAGCCATCAAGCCATTAAGTAATTATTTTTAAATCCTTCTGACTGAAAGCAGAAAAATTCAAAAGTAGGTATCAGTCTATGCTGAGGTATTATCAATGAAAGCATACTTGGGTGTAAAGTAAACATCTTTTTGCAGAGAATGATGTCAAGTTAAATCTCTAAAAGAAATCTGAATTGTTTCTATATAATGACAACTACATAAATTAAAACATATGTGAAATGCAGAATAAATCTCAAGCCTTTATGATTCTGTGTAAGGGAAGACTGGCAAAGACTCAAACTTTAGTCAGGCCCCTGGAAACTTCTCTGAGGCCCACCTGTGCACTTTCTTATAAAACCGTTTTAGCAAGTACCCTACTCAGTCAGTTTAACCAGAATCCCCCTCACCTTGGAAGTTTCCTCTTAGTAATATTCTATCCCCAGATCCCCATCCTACTCTTGGCTATAAATTCCCACTTACCCATGCTGTATTTGGAGCTGAGCCCAATGTCTCTCCCCACTGTAAAATTGTACTGCAGTGTCCCCATACCTATCACAATGGTTCTGGATAAAGTCCGCCTTACGTCTTTAATAAGTGTCATCAAAATTTTTTTTTTCTACAATACCTGCTGATTTCTTACAGAGTTACAGAAAAGAGACATATAAATGCAATAAAAAATGTGATACCTGGCATAAGAAGAAAACAAAATAGTTGTTTGTCCTGATTGACACACTTGCTCTGTCAGCCCATTTACTTCTAGAGCTTTGTAAAAGCCCTGGATATAAAATTTTGGTTGGAGACACCTGGGCGGCTCAGGTGTTAAGCATCTGCCTTTGACTGAGGTCATGATCTCAGGGTCCTGGGATCAAGTCCCACGTTGGGCTCCCTACTCAACAGGGAGTCTGCTTCTCTCTCTCCCTCCTTCTTCCTCTGACCCTCCCCCACACTCATTCTCTCTCTCTCTTTCTCTCTCTCTCTCCCCCCCAAATAAATAAAATCTTAAATAAAATAAAATTTTGGTTGGATGCTGTTCAGCTGGGACATAGTCAAAGACATACAGAATCACAGTTTAGAAATGATAAAGATTCATAGAAGCCGGAGTTCTTATACTAAGACGGCACTTGTTAGCACCTAGTAACCACAATTTCTCCTTCTATCTTTCTTAACCTTAAACTAAAAATCTAAGCCCTAGATCTTTCAGAAGAATTGTAAACTGAGTCAAGGCTCAACCCTATGTGTAAAGCCCTTGAATCCCACCTTTCAGTGTAGTTGGTCATGGGACTCTACTCCACATCCATCCCTGCACACACAGATTTTGAGAAAGGGGACCCCCAAATTCTAGCTTCCTCTCAGATGAGAATGCACAGCAGATCCTGGAAGCATGGCAGATGTGGTAGCCAACAGTTCACAAACGGGCATAAACCACTCAAGTAAAAACTGTCAGGAGTCTCAGTTCAGATTCCTTCCAATGGGAAGTCACAGTGATTCTCTGTGTGTTCTCCATGCTTATAACTGTTATAAACATGATTGGCAGGATTTCAACCCATTTCTCTGGGTTGTCTTGCCAGCAGATAAACTCCATAAACTGTATGAACAAGACTTCTGCATGCCCAGGCTGACTGCATGCACAAGCCAACTGCATAGACAAACCAAATTTTCTAGAAAATAGAAATTTGTAAGGGCGGTCTCAGAAAAACAGGTAGAGGCAGTTTCTGCGTTTTGCCCAGTAGGTCAGACTGAACAAAAATAAACATTCATAAATTGAGCAAAGGTGAACGAGTAAGTGAGTACCTTCAGAGAATGACTAACATATTTGAACGCCATTTGGGAATTGAAACCACAGAAAATGCTCTTTGGGGCCATATTTGTCCGTGGCCTCCACCCCAAAGTTCAAAAGCAATTTTAAATCATTTTAGTGAGCAGAGCTGAGATGCAGAGATTCTACACGAACTGAGACAGATGACTGATCACTGTGTAAGCTGTCAGTCAACAAATGGGGAACATACAGACTCAAAATTTATGGCCCTCAATTTAGCATTCCTAAATTATAAAGAAAAAGAATGTGGGACCATCAGGATCAAGGGAGGAACTTTCAATATAAAAGTCAATAAAACTGAAAATGGTTCATGGGATTTTAATTTTTTGCAGTAAGGAGGAGAGACACTAGAAAACCCAGTGTTTTAAAAGCTCTTCCGAAAAAAAAACGAAGGACTTGTCAAGTTTGAATACTGTGAGCACAGTCTGAAAAGAGAATCCATCTTAAACTCACTTCCATCTGTGTTTCTAGAACTTAGATCTCCTTGTTCCGGTGTGAAAATACATTATCAAGCAAATGGACATTAGGCTTATTAATCTATGTCGCGAAAAAATAAAAGTATCTACTTTCAAGTTCACTCCCCCAACCTCCGCCCCCAAATTGTCTAGGCTCTTTGTAGAAAGGGAACATTATCTCCCGTAGAAGGCAATTTAGATACATTTCAATGTAAAGTTTATAAGCCTCAAATTTCTTATGGATTCAACCCTGTTCATTCTTTCTATCATCACAGAGTACAGATGCATAAGAATAGGAAATTAAATTATAATATATATGTTAGGTAAAGAATATGCCATTTAGTTACCTGAGGCAATCTCCTTTGCCCTGAGGAGAGTGAGAGCAAATTCCTAACAGGAAATACTCATCTGAACCACACAAAATCGTGAGTAGGAAAACCCAGCAGATTATTTTCATCAATTCTCATTCTATCTAATATCCTAATTTATGATAACTATGTTGTAAGTTTCTATAACTTGCATATAATGTAAAATCTTATCACTCATATATCTGAGAACTATTTCCAGACCCCTTCCTAAGCTTGGCTACCAGCCACTACTGACCAACTGGGTCCAGGTGAAACATATCGAAGAGATGGTGGGCATAGCATTAAAAAAACAAAACTAAACTGAACCATCCTTCTAGTAAGTGGTGACTTCCAAAAACAATAAGTCGTGATTTTCTGTTTGACTATTTTTCTTTGAGACTCTGGACTCCCAATTGGCAGACTCAATCATTTCTGATGAAATGGGAGTTTGCCAAATGATTTTTCTGTGCTGTATCAGTTGCCCTTATAAACGTACTTGTTTGATAGCTTCCTGTTGCTTACATTTCTTTCCCAGTGCTCTATTTTCCTAGATACACAGGCCTTCAGTTAAGTGATGTGTCCTGAATGCAAGTAGCTGACTTACACCAAATCCTCTGGCTGGCCACACTGGGGTCACCAAGAACTGAAGTTTTACATATACTGTATGGCAAAGCTAATTAATTAGTACCAAGAATGTTAGCCTGCCCACCTGTCATTAGCAGTTTCATTTTTCCTTAGCATTTACAAACTTAATAAGTTCCCTAAAATCTTAGTAAGTATAGCCCTACTAAATCAGACCACCTACCCTTTAGAAGATGTCTACTAACTGGGAAAATTGTACACTGCCCTGTAACAATGAATTAAAATTTCTAGATGAACTTGATCAGACCATAAAGAAATTCCTACTAGAAAAAATAATCAAATGAATAAATTAAATTGTAAACCTTTCAAGAATGTTTCCCAGCTTGACCCAGACCATTTCTACCCTAAAAATACAAATAAATTGCGTCTTTGTGACAAACCAGACTTTATGAAAAAAAGACAACTTTTCACCACTGTCCTCACCAGTCCGTCTCTTATTTCTTTAGGAATAAGCTCATTTTTGTTGAGCTTATGATCTGGTTTTTGAATGAACCAAGAGCCTTTGAAATAGAATAATTTCAATGGCAGGAAGAAAGTTACTCCTCGTTTGTGCATAATCATTGTGTGCAGACAATTTCTAGCATTGGTGACATATCTCTGGGAAAGTGACCCAGTCATGTAGACAAAATGATTGTGATTTTGAACAACTTTCTTTCAAATTATTTCTCCTACAACTTGACTTATGCTGCTAAGATTTATGATTCCCAAAACAACATTACTTCTGACAACATAGCTACTAGGCCATTTATTACCACAGTTAAGTGTAGAATTTCACCTAAAAAGGTTGTTCCTGCCTAAATTTCCAAATGAAGAACCAACACGTGATTTTGCTTATCCAACTCTATGACTCGGTTTTTGCTAAATTCATGCTGCATAACAAAACACCCTGAAAGCATTTTGTTTTCTTTCACTTGTCTGTGGATTGCGTGGAGAAGATTTGTTTCAAGCCTGGAGTCAGTAGGTCTCAGCTTTAGGCTTTGAATTCCATTTAGATCCATTTAGATCTGCTCCATATTGGCTCCACATCATCTTTGGATCAGCAGCTAGTTTGTGTACATTCCTCTCATCATGGGTCACAGGAGACAAGGCAGAAACATGAGTAACCTCTTGAAGCCTTGGCTCAGAACTAGCAAGACTTTAATTCCTTTACTGATTCCATTGACCAAAACAACTCCCATTGCTGAGCCAAATGTATGGGGAAATATACTTTGCACAATTTCTTACTTTGCAAGGTAATAAGCTAGGAGGGAAAAAATAAAGGACAATGATCTAATCTGCCATAGCAAATTTAAACACTGGGAACTAGGCTTATAAAGCGTTCCTTGGACTGCGAAACACCCTGTACTATGAAAAATATGACAGAAGAAAATATCTAGCATGACTTCCTATGAAGTCTAGGGATATAATCTTCAATAGAAAAAAGAAAAATAATAGTCATGATAATTGAAACTCAGGCTCCCATGAGGCAAAGAGAATCATGAGTCAGAATCAAGAATAACTGAATTGGAAAAAATCCACTTTATCTAAGAACCTTTGAATAGTAGATATATTTCTCTGCAGACAGCAGGGGGAATCTTCAACCGTCTGGACATTAGAAGGAATAACCACAAAAAATTAAAAAGGGACATGTGTTATAATCCACCAAAGGAACTTTTGTTATAATCAATCCCTCTTCATGTATAAATACATGCATATTCAAAGCAATATAAACAAAATCAGCCTGCTTGAACATGTGTGAATGTTATACTGGACAGCTGCCAAGATTGGAACCAACTGACCCAGTAGACCATAGAAAGAATCTCAAGTTCCTATACTTGAGAAGAAAAGGATATTATACAGAAAGGGATACTATTGATTAGTGAGATTGTGTGACTTTCCTTTAGGGAAGCATTGGAAACTGTGTTTCATTCATTTGCTTGTTTTTTGTTAAATGGGTAGTTGCATCCTATTAGGTGAAGATTCAATATTACTGTATTTCAGAAGTTTAAACATGATGTGATTTTGTTTATACAGATTGACTAGTTAAAGGCAGGCTGAGGGCATATAAAAATTATTGGTTCCCTCAACTCCAGTCCAGTCCCCTGATCTCTTGCAACATAGCTCATGGTTTGTGTCCCACATGCCACCGGGTTCTGACCAGACCATGCATGGAATAGGATTTGGAACAGGAGTGAGGGTGAGAGGTGGCTTTCTTGCAGCAGGGGTAGGCAGATGTATTTGCTTCCTAACATTGTGGCTGTCAGGCAGCAGGGCCAGCACATCTAACCTGTGTGCGTGGATCACAGTGGAGGTATTGCAGCCACGCAGTCAGCTACTTCCTTCTCTCCATACTGTGAGCGGGGCAGGCACATTCTGACTCAGCGGTTTGACTTCCTGGATCTCCAGTCTCATGATTATGGCAAGAGGAACAGTTTCCTCCCAGGACTAATTCTAGGATGTTGCTCTGACAATTATTCTTGGAATCTCAACCTAAAGCAAGCTACCCCTTAATTCACTGAACTAAACATTTGTTTTCATACACAAACTAGAAAGCTTTGTCTAATCTCAAGTCTAACTGATACATATCATGAATTACTCTGATAGATTTTCTGATAGGGCTAGTCTGCCTTCCTAGGATATACTGTACTTGATTATGGTAACTTCTTTTGTAAATATGCAGACATACACATTGATCTACTTTCTTAAAGATATGTCAACAATTATTAATTAAAACAGTTATATATTTTATTTTGTCATACTGTTTTTATTCATGCTGGAAATCAAATGTATTAGTCAGGGGTCTCCATAGAAATAGAACCAAAAGGATATATATGTATATATAAAAGGAGATTTATTATGAGGAATTGTCTCATGCAATGAAGGCTAAGAAGTCTCCTCATCTGTTGTCTGACAGCTGGAGATCCCAGAAAAGTAGATGGTGTAATTTAGTTTGCATCCAAAGGCCTGAGAACCAGGAGAGAGAGTGATATAGATCTAGTCCAAGTCTGAAGGCCTGAGAACTAGTAATGTGGAGAGCAGAAGATTGGTGTCAGTCATAAGGCCAAATTCTTCCTTTCTCAGACATTTTATTCAATTTAGACCCTCAGTGGACTGGATGATGCCCATCCACACAGGAGATGGCAAACTGGTTTACTGAGTCCACTGATTCAAATGCTAATTTCACCCAGAAACATCCTCACATGCCCAGAAATAATGTTTAGCCAAATATCTGGGCACCCTGTCATATAGATGAGTTGACACATAAAATTAACTACCACTAGAGGTTTGTTTTTTTTTAACACAAAATGGGTTGATCATCTCATTCCTTTTTTATTATTTTGAAGAAAACGTTCCTAAGAGAGAATTTGTTGGTTTCTGGACATATTTTATAACTTACCCATAAAACCATATGTCACACACACACACACACACACACACAGGGTGTATTTAATATGGTTTAGTTAATAATACTTGCATTTTATTATTTATGTGTTTTTCATTATTATCAATTATTCAGAATTTTCCAGAAATTTCTTTCAGTACATTCCAGCACTTTCATTTAAATTTCCTAATTTATTAGTAAACAGTAGTGCATGGTGGTCATAGTTTCTACATACCTGTTTTACCTACTGTATCCATCTTTAATTTTATATTTTCCCACTTTTCTCCCTTTCTCTGATTCTTTTTTTTTAATTTTACATATCTAAATTAATAAAATATTTCAATTTTCAAAAATCAAAAGGTTAGGACAAAGGATATATAAGATGTCTCATTACAAAAACTTTGTCGAATCAAGCTGTTGTTTTTACACACATGGTAGTATCTTACAGGCATTCTACTACACCTTACTTTTGTCACCTATCAACACAAGCTGAAGGTGTCAGTACTTCTGTATATTCGGAACTGCCTTTTTTCTCCAAATGTACGGCATTATAAATTTCATTCCGTTTTTTATATGAAGTTATTTCCAATCTCTTACTCTTTTAATCATTGATGAATGAGTCATTTTGTACATGTATCACCTTTAAAGTTTTCTTCTCAGTGACGAGGAGCAACGTATGTTATCTAACTGCATCATAGATGTATATCATATCTATACACCTCTATACAAGTCTGTGTGTGTATATGTAAGGGTTTTTTTATTTATTTAAGTAATTTCTACAACATGGGGCTTGAACTCAAGACCTTGAGATCAAGAGTCACACGCTCTTCTGACTGAGCCGGCCAGCGTGTGTGTGTGTGTGTGTGTGTGTGTGTGTGTGTACACAACTAGCCATTGTGATATGAACCACAAATATTTTGCCCATATTTTGTCTTTTGACTATTTTAACTTCCAAAGTAGTTAGTCTTGTGGATCTGCTTTATTTTGTCTTAAGGTCACATATTTATCAATGGACTCTAGATTTTGAAGCATAGTTTGAGTCCTGTGAGCAGGGCCAGTGAGGAAGCAGGTGGTAGGGTGACCCAGGGATGATTCCCCCCAGCTAGTGACTGGCCCTGAATTCTCCAGCAGCTGCTGAGTCACTTAGGCAATGTCCTGCTCCAATGCTGCTTTCTCCCCTCCTCTCCTCTCTTCCACCCCAGTGGCCTGGACACTGTCAGGCTGGGTATTTGAGCCAGACCAAGTTTTCTTCTCTACTTGTTGCAACATTACATGCTGAAATTAAAATGAAAGCCCATTCTCTGGAGATTGACTGATCCCTTGAAAAATACTGGTGTTGATTCTTTTATGCTCTCACATATTTTTACCCTGACATACATTATTTCACATGTATTTGAAAATCCTCCAAGACTTCATTATCAGCCAGGTATTTTTTCTACAGCAGAGTTGCATTCTCTTATCTGAACTCATATATGGCAAAGTTTAATTTTGAACAAAAGTATAAATAATTAATATATATATTATAAATACGTGAGAATAATTTTAATATAGAGTGTGATTAGGAATAGATAAAGCAAAAAAAAGGAATAGATAAAGCTATATCTAAATGAAACGACAAAAAATATATAGTTGACCCTTGAACAATGCAGGGATTAAGGGGTGTCAACTCCCCATGCAGTTGAAAAATCTATGTATAACTTTTGACTCCCCAAAACTTAACTACTACTAGCCTAGTGTTGACCAGAAGTCTTACCAATAGCACAAATAGTAGATTAACACCTATATTGTATGTTGTATGTATTATATACTGTATTTTTACAATAAAGTGAGGTAGAGAAAAGAAAATGTTATTAAGAAAGTCATAAGGAAAAGACAGGTTATCAACAATAGTCTGTTTATTGACAAAAGTGCCTATAAGTGGACCCAGGCAGTTCAAACTCATGTTCTTCAAGGGTCACATTTTAATAGAATTTTTTAAAGTCATAAATTTTTGATATTACAGATTATAATTCACAAAGTAGGGGAAGTTTGATCTTCTATTTCATTGCTCTATCTTGGTCATTATGTGTTGTGTAAGACTCATGTTAAATGGCCCTATGAATTTTGGTAAACATATATTTACAGACCCACATGGGAGTTCTCTTATGACCTATTTACATGTACCCCCAGATGATTTGTGACATGTTTTTGGATCACTATGGATAAGACTATAACATATGTTCTGATTTTTCTCCTTCAAATACTTTAAATCAAAAATGTTTTCTTAACTTCAAGCTTACTTTCAAATTAACCAGTATTTTCTTCTGGAACACTTAGGAAATCCTTTCTACATTTCAATTGTTAATGCATTTGGAGTTTATTGTGGCTTCATGTATGGAATGGATGCAACTTTGATTTTTTTGAAATGATTGCTCAGCTGTGCCTTTACTGTCTATCAAAAGCCCATTTTACATACTTCAGATTATAGACATCACATTTATCATGTTTTAAATTTCTGTATATGTGGGGTTTTTTCAGAAATGTTTACTTTGTGCTCTGCCTATTTATAATCCAATGCCATAGTGTTTAAATTATTAGAGTTTTAGAACAATTTTTACCTGATGTTTTAGACTCAACTGTTCTGTTTTTGGAATGTTCCTAGTTATTATTGTGTATTAATATTTATATTTAGACCTTAGAAACTTATATAATTCCAGTAAAGGAAAATCAGACTGTATATTTATTCGAATTGCTTTAAATTGATACATTAACTTGGAGATATTTTTATGATGTTGAGTTACTCACTTCAAAAACACAATATAATTTCCCATTTGTTCTAGTTTACTTTTAAGCCTTTCACAAGGATCTTGAGATTTCTTATTACATTTTAGGCATTTGTTAAAGTAATTCTTTAGTATTTTATGTATTCTGTCTTTCATTGGTAGAAATAAAGTCTAGGTCTATATATGAATATTATATCTTGCTAATTAAGAATTTTCCTATTGCTTGCAATAGTTTTCCAATTGGCCATTGTATCTGCCATTTGTTTTAAAATTCCTATGTACTGATGGCTACATGTACAGCAAATTAAGTATTAAATACCTGTGATGGTTATAAGCATGGCTTCTTGTTCCTAATCATACAAAGAATGTGTTTACTGCTTCCCATATAGAGAAGATGGGGAATTTGGGATGTTTATATGTATTTATATATACTTATATTCATAAAAACCTGTTAAACTATTCTTCCACTCCTCTGTTATTCATTGTTATCATCATATATGGAGATACATGTCCCCTTAAAGACAATAAAATGATTCATTATATTAAGTTTCCCAATTTTTATAATATGTACATTTTTACAAATAGTTCTACTTGAATATGATATATTAATTTTTGATGATGACATTGGATTCTATCTGCAAATATTTTCTTAGGATTTCCACAACAATATTTATATATGGTTGATGCTTCCTTAATATCTGTAAGCATGATTGATTGGACACTTCTTAATCCAAATTTCAAATAATTAGTATTGATGTTATATTTACTTAATTAAAATTATTTTTTTATTTTTGTATGATATGAAATAGTTTAATGAATTTTGAATTTTTTTTAAGGTTTTGGAAAAGCTCTGCTGAGGAACTGTCTGAGCTTAATATTTTGGGGTATGTTAGAAAACTTTCTCTATCCTATGAATGGAAATTGATCTAGACTTTTCTACTTCACCTGAGATTAGTTTTGGTAAGTTAGATTGTAAGCTCGGTTTTGGTACACATTTTCATACACCAGTGCAAAGTTTAATTTTTGTTTAAAGTTTAATTTTTGTTTAACGTTTCATCTATTTTGATGTTCATATCTCCCTTGCCACTTCTTATTTTGTGTGTTTGTACTTCTTCTTGTGTCTCCAGATTAGGTCATTGAGAAATATATTTCTTATACTGATTTTCCCCTAGAAGCAAACTTTTACATTTATATGTACAGTCTACAATTTTTCTATTTTCTAACTCATTAATTACTTTTTTCTTAAAGATTTTATTTATTTATTTATTTATTTGAGAGAGAGCGCATAAGCAGAGAGAAGGAGAGGGACAAGTAGACTCCACACTGAGCATGGAGCCGGATGCAGGCCTTGAGATCATGACCTGAGTGGAAATTAAGAGCCAGACACTTAACCAACCAACCGAGCCACCCAGTTGCCCCCCATTAATTACTTTTTTATCTTTGCTTCTTATTTACTTCTACTTTCTAACAGCTTTCTTAAACATGTTCTAGCTTTAGATAAATAATTCATGTATTTTGTTTAAAAATATTTAAAGCTATACACACACACACACATAATGACATAGGGTTTCAAGCCACTTATTTCTGAGCATTGCTTTAGCTCTACTGAGAAATTCTAATATGAGATCTTTTCATTATTATTTTTTTTATTTTGAAAATCATGCTTCTCAGTTTGTATTTCCCCATTGACCTGAGATTTCTCTGTTTATTTTATGCAGAGTTTTAAATTTCACAATGAAATTACTTGTTGCTTCTAAATTTATGTTTCACTTTTAATTCATTCTTTTTTTTTTTTTTGGATGCAAAATGGTCATTTATAGTTTGGGGGAACTTACTGAGAATTTTCTGGTGGGCAAATACACAATTTATCTTCATGAATCATACAGGGGAACTTAGAAAGATGTATATTGCTTTCTTCTACATTTTTTATTTATTATTACTTGAAAACATTGTATTGAGAAAATGTAATACAATACAGGAAACAGATATATAGCTTACTAAATTATAATAATATCCATTCATTTACCCTCCAGTACAATAAAAAAATATTGTCTTCATGCCCTTCTCTACCATTCTATCATTATTTTTGAGATTTTCCTGGATATTGTATTTGAAAGAAAAAGTAGAACCATATGTAATTATATGAATCCAACATCCATGATTCAGAATTTTATGGACAGTCAGATGACTTAAAGTTTTGCATCACTTCCTCTGAGGACTGGTTTAATTCAGGATTACCAGCTATCCAAGATGCAGCCTTTCAGGGTCCAAACACCAAACTCAGGAGTTTGCCACACATAATGTCACATTCTGTGATATTAGCATTCCATATACCACTCAATATGATTCTCCTAACTAGATGGGTGAACTGATCTTAATGTCTCACATTAGTGCTTAAGGCCTTGAACCTCTTTAGTGCCAACTGTGTCAGTGTGTCCTCTGGAATTCAGGTGCGAAACCCAGGTAGATTTGTAACAAATGCATTGGTATTAACTCCTCTGAATGGTAGAGGGGAGAAGGAGTAGTAGTGATCAGGGAAAGCCTCCAGTCACAATGCAAACCAGATACTATTGAAAGGAAGGGGGAAGAAGGTGCAGAAGTAATGATCCCTATTATGTCTCCATTTAATTAACCAGTTAGTTCCTGGACCCTGAAGAATGACTGTAATCTACCTCAAGTTCAACCAAGTAGTGGGAATTGCAGCTGCAGCACTAACATGGAATCTTTGTTAGATCAGATTAATATGGCTTCAGGTTTGTGATCACTTGATTGCGCAAATGTATTTTTTCCTATCCCAGTGAGAAAAAAACAGAAACAGTTTGCACTCACAAGGAGCAAACAAAATATACACTTACGGTTTTGTCTGATGCTAATTTAACTCTCCAGCTCTCTGTCATAATTGCCAGAACAGATCATGAGTATGAGGATATCACTCATAATACTGTATTGATTCATTATATTGAAAGCATATTTTTAATTCTGCAGGGTGACAAAGAGGTGGCTAGCTTTCTGGAGGCCTTGGTTAAAAAAAAAAAAAGAAAGAAAAAATATGTGCCCCAGAAGCTGGGAATGAACCCTATCAATACCCAGGGACCATCCATTTTAGGAATATTTTTAGGATTCTCCTAGTCAGGTGAATACTAGGATGTTCACCCCCCCACCTTTTGCATCCTTTATCACATGGAAGGACATATGACACCACCTGTTAAGCCTTTTGTTAGGGAGGCAACACACTTCACATTTAAGAATAGAGCTCCAGAGCAACTGGGTGGCTCAGTGAGTTAAGCGACCTATTCTTGATCTCAACTTAGGTCTTGATCTTGGGGTTGTGAGTTCAAGCCCCACATTGGACTTCATGTGGAGCCCACTTAAAAAAAATAAAAATAATAATAATAACAATAATAATAATAAAAAGAATAGAGCTTCTTTTTATATCCAAGGAGACATGAAAATCTTCCAAGCATCAGCTGAGTCCTTTAGATTGATGGCATCCTGGGACCATCAGACACGAGAAGGATTCACCATCCTAGCAGGGATAATTGACTCTGATCACCAGGAAGCAGCTAGGGTTGCTGCTACATATGAAGGCTTGAGGACTATATGTGGCATATAGATGAAGCTCTTAGGCATCTCTAATCCTCCCCTGTTCCCGAGTGACTGTGATTGGACATGGACAGCAACCCTAATATAAGAAAGTCTGGTTACCAAGCATGCAGATCTCTCAAGAGTGAGGGTGTGGATCACACCATTAGGTATGTCCTTAAAACTTTAGTACTTGGCCATGCTCAGGCAGTGTCTGAGGCTAACCAGGGAGAGGAAGGCTGTCATGAACATACTATAAAGGCACACACAGGAGTTGTGTCTTTCCACAATGTCAGCTTTATTCAATCATAAAGCAGAATTAAATCACAATTATAAGGCAGGTTCAGGATTCCAAACTCAATGACAACGCACCATGTGATTAAAGTTGGCTCCTTACATGGCACACAAAGCAGGACAGAAGACACACCACACGGCAAACAAGGTAACAGAAGGGTGCAGGAAGTTAAGGAACCCAACGCAAAATCAGTCTGTGGGCATGTGGTTGAGATAAGGCCTGGGTCCAGTCAGGGTCAGCTCTCAGCACTTACTGCTTCTGATGTTCAAGCAGTGAAGGATCTCAGTTCTGTTCAGAGATCGATCAGGCAGAGCCTTCAGGGGCAGTTGCCTTTTTTAAGTGGTCAGATGTCATTTCTGAGAGTCTGACCATTTGCTGCCCAAGTCCTTCCCTTTTTAAAGGAATTTAATCAGTCTTGGGCCCCTGCAGACCTCTTCTGGTTCTGCTCCTTATCAGTTCTGGGGTGTCAGCTGATGTTGGTCTGGAGATATCTCCTGGCTGCCGTACTTTAACTGCTTGCATCATTGCTCGACACAGGCTCTTGCTTGACATGAGAGACTCCATGTTGCTCTCTTCAAAGGTCTAGGCTCAAATGCTGCAATAGATAACAAAAGCTCCTCAGCCAAAGACTGTCAGCTAACTGCACTCATCACAACTGATTGTCAAATTATTTCTTGTAGGAAAATTCTGGCTGCAATCTATGGATCTTCTTTCCAGCATAGGGAGGAGTTCCTCCAAGGTTCCAGGGACCTCTCTTTCTGAGGGGAAACTCAGAAGAGGTAGATCATTGCAACAAGCAACAACCCACTGCTGGCTGGTCTTGGCCATCTACTGTCACTCAGCCTCTCCTTCACTTTTAATTCTAAACCCCTTTCTGCTTGGTGATTCCTATACCTGCAGGTGGTCTCACATGGACGATTCATACTCGTCAGCTCAGTCTTCTGTTACTGCAACTACAGTCCACCAAAGACACTCAGCTATCCCAAAAGTAACAAGTACCATAGCACACCTTGGATTTCTTCCTTCTTCTACTCCCCCACTTTTTTACGTGATGTTGTCATCATTTTCCTTTTGTTGCCCTTGCTTTCTTTATGGAACAACTAGATTATTTAATCATCCTTTACAACCAATATACAATATTGCATTCTTGAGAGTTCCATTTGTTATTACTGGATTACTTCATCTAAGGGTGTTTTCAGCTGGTCTTCCTGTTAAGACCTATAATGCCTAGAAAGATCTTTACTGCGCTTGTTCCTTGAAATGTTATAATAATGGCTACAAAATTATAGAATTGAATTTGTTTTCCTTAATACTTCGAAAATTGACTTCATTGTCTCCTTGGATCCAGTTGAAAGTCTGTTTCCAACTGTCTCCTTTTATCTTTTGTTTTCTCTCTCAGAATCTATTGAATTTTCTTTATTGTCATGGATGTCCTTACATTTTATCAAAATATTTCTGGATGCTTTCTACTCTCCTTTTTTGGCATTTATTCTGGTAATTTATATCACCTTCAGTTGGTTCTTTTTTTTTTTTTTTTTAAGACTTATTGACCCTTGTTAACTGATGAGAAAGCAAAAGGCAAGGTGAGGGTAAAACTCAAGCTGACACCCCACAAACCACCCCCTTAAGGTGGGATATGTGTAACAGTCCTCAGGCACTAGTGATTGCCTAAGACAATGACAGGGGAGAAACAAATCGTCAGCTGATAAAGATCACAGTCATGCAGGACATGAAACTCCACTATAGTTTGTCATTGTCTTAATGATTTATAAGAAAAACACAATCTTAGTAATAATCAGACTTCCAGGAACCTATAGACTCAATTTCCTGGAGTCCTAACATCATCTTCACTTCCATAGGCTAGAAAACCCTATATGATCAGTCAATCCTCACAATCACAATGCAACTTTTTCTGCCCACGGGTCCTGTCCCTGTGCTTTAGTCAAACCACCTTTTTGCATCAAAGACATCTCAAGAATTCTTTCTTGGCTGTCAGCTCCACATCCCAAAATCTTTCCTGCATCCCTGAGATATTCAACCTAAAAGTTGACCACAGGAGAATACATTCTGTCCTTTAATATGAGGCCAATTGATCCTACACAGTAACACACATGGAATATGCAGCATTTAATTTCTATATTGCAGAGAAAATAATTAGCTTACTCCTAGATTTGCATTTTGCTTCAGTTGATTAACTTTTAATATCAGATTGTTAAAGTATTATTCTAGATAAATACCTGCATCTCAACTGCTCTAAGTAGATAAAATACCTATGACATGAGTAAATTAAACATAAATAAAAGTCATAATTTGTATTTTAAGGAATAGTCAATTTATTATTTACTAGAACTGTATAGTATGTCTGATATATTTTAATTCTTAAATAACTGATACCAATTGTATTATCTTTCCAATAATCATTATTGGTGATAGATGTTAGTGGGTATGGTTCTAAGTACAAAGAGTGTGGTAAAATATATACTCAGTGTAAAACCAAATATAATATCTTTTTCTCTCCAGTTATATTTTGAGTTATGTGATTATGAATATCCAGGGTAGGATGGTACACATGTGAAATATTGAAGCCAAATATCATGAAATTAATGTATTTTCTTCCCTGTAATAAATCTGTAGCTTGTATACATATTATTACTATTCTCTATGACAAAGAAAAACATTTTCTTTGGAATTGTTGTAAGCATAAACAGAAATGTACTAACAATGAAGAAAAATGCATCTACAAGGCCCCATGTGCAGACATAGTAACATCTCCAAAATAATATAATGACGAAAATACTGGAATAATAAATAAGTAGCATGAGAATAGCATGAATAATTCAACAAATTTTAAATGATAACTCTGGATATTCTGAAGGAAAATTAAAAGTAAAGGTTGACACCTCATCCTTAATCCACATTGTTCTCCCTCAGTCATTTTATAAGACTATATTTTCTTGTTTATTTTCTTGTTTACTTTCTACTTTACATGAGCACAATGGGTTTATATCTGATAACAAAAACAGTTAAATTAACATGCATGCTTTTGAAACAAAATTTAGGGAGTAAAATTTAAAACAAAATAATCTTTTCAGGATGGTACAGATAGGATTCTGCTAGATAGACACACACACACACACACACACACAATGTTTTCAGAGCAGACTAGGAAAATGTTGCCAGTCTGCACCATCACTCTGTGAGCTTGATGTGAGTTTTGAGGTACTCACTGAATCTCAAGATGACAATAGTATTGTCTTCAGAATCTAATTGGACAGTAGGTTTCACTTCTTGGGCTCCCAAGGAAGGTTCTAAAATTGAATAGAAATGGATTTGCAGCTCAACTCACTGGAAAAATATATTACTGTACCCATGTATTCAGAAGATTCCTGGGCTGAAATGGGGATTTATGTGCAGCCTATATTTCCCTATCTCTGGCCCTTTGTGTTTTAGGGATCATTTCATTTAAAAAAAAATTTCTGAGTGACATACTTTCCTGTAGACAACTTTCTCTCTTCTACTCCATGTTATTACTGTAAGAATCAGTTATCCAACACTACTCAAAAACCTCTGGGGATAGAGTTGAAAAAGATCCTTAATTCTTAGAATTCAAATACTGCAAAAACATACTTAGATGTAAAGAAGTTGGGTCTGAATTATTATGATTGCAACACCCTCCTGATGAAGTTTCTTTCAGCTTTTCAGATTCCTAGAGCTACTTGCTCTCTCTCTGTGTGATGATTGGTGGGCCATTTTTTTTCATAGATTAAGTCCTTTGATTAACCAAAGGATACTCTAGAAAACACCTGATTTTGCTTTATGTTATCCAAATTTACCTGGATTGCCAGAAAAAAAATCAAACAAACGTAGGCAGTCTAAGGCCAGTACTTCCCCAGAGACATCATCACAAATTTGAACTAAAACTGTCAGTGTCAACTTTGGAAGATTTATTAAAAATATTCAAACACTTACAGCATATATGTGTACATTGAACAACAACAACAAAGGAACTTAAAAAGATAAGGGAGCTTAAATGGTTTGTTTATTTGCCCCGGCCCCACACTTTCCTAGGTTTTGCAATGATACTGAAAAAAATCATCCTATATACCCAGGGTGGAACCCTGGTCCCTATTCTGGAAGAAGCAGAACAGACCTTATCCTCAAATAATTGTGTTTGTCTGTTTTAACCTGTTGTGGGTTATTATTTGTGGGCAACATTCTGAAGAAAGCACCAACACACATTAGAGCTAAAACTAGTTTAGTAAAGTAACAGGATAAAAAGATTAATATAGAAAAGCCTGTTGTATTTCATGCACTAGCAAAATGTTATCTGAAAAGAAAACTAAGAAAACAATTCCATTTCCAGTAACATCTAAAAGATAATATACCTAGGAATAAACTTCACCAAGGAGGTAAAGGATTTGTACACTGAAACCTACAAAACATTGAGGAAAGAGATTTAAAAATATTCAAGTAAGTGGAAGTACATTCCATGTTCATGAATTGAAAGACTTAATATTATTAAGATGACAGTACTACCTAGAATGATCTAGCCTCAATGAAATCCCTATCAAAATTCTTGTGACCATGGGGTGGCTGGGTGGCACAGTAGGTTGAGCATCTGACTCTTGGTTTCCACTCAGGTCGTGATCTCAGGGTTGTGAGATTGAGCCCTACATCGGGCTCTGCTCTCAGCGTGGTGTCTGCTTGCAACTCTCTTTCTCTACCCCTCTCCCGACTCTCTTTCTCTCTCTCTCTCTCAAATAAATAAGTAAATCTTTTAAAAAATTCTAGTGACCTTTTGTAGAAATAAAAAAGTCAATCCCTGATTCATATGATATTTCAAGGAGCCCTAAATAACCAAACAATCTTGAAAAAGAACAAATTTGGGGGACTCACATCTAATTTCAAAACTTGCCACAAAGCTATCATAATCAAAATAAAATGGTGCTAGCATAAGGATAGACAAATAGATTAATGGAATAAAATCAATAGTCCAGAAATAAACTCATATATGTATGGCCAATTCATTTTCAGAAGGGATCCAAGACCACTCAACAAATTAAAAATGGTCTCATCAACATATGTGCTGAATAAACTGGATTTTGACCTGCCAGTGAAGGAAGCTGGACCTATACCTCACACAGTAAACAAAAGTTACCTCAAAATGGATCAAAGACCAAAATGAAAGAGCTGAAACCATGCAATTATAGAAGAAAACATAGGAGTAAATCCTTGTGACCTTAGCTTTAGCAATGGATTTTAGATTTTAGAACAAAAACATATGCCACAAAAGAAAACATAGACAAACTATGCCTTATTTAAAAATAATAAAATCAAATAAAAGGTTTGTGTATCAAAGGGTATTATTAAGAAGGTGAAAAGACAATCTATAAAATGAGAGAAAACGTTTGCCAGGTGGATATCTGAGAAGGTTTTAGTATCTAGAATGTATAAAGAACACATAAAATTCAACATCCAAAAGACAAAAAATCCAATTAAAAAATAGGCAAGGGACTTGAGTGGCCATCTCCCCAAAAAAGATATACAAATGATCACATAGCACATGAATTGAAAAGAGGTGCTCAAACAAATACTTTGTACGTAAATGTTCATTATAGCACTACTGATTGTAACCAAAGGTGGGAAAAACCCAAATATTTATCAATAGATGAATGGATAAACACAGTTCGATCCATGCAATGGAATATTATTCAGCCATAAAATAAATTCAGTAGTGATCAGTACTACAACATGGATGGACCTCAAAAGCATTATACTAAGGAAAATAATCTAGACACAAAATGTCACATATTATATCATTCTATTTATATGAAATATTAAGAATAGGTAAAGCAATAGAGACAGAAAGTGGACTGGTCATTGTCTGGGCTCAGAGAGGCATGAAACATAGAATCACTGATTGGTGGTTTTTGGGGGTTGATGAAAATGTTTTGAAATCTGATATAGGTGGTTTGCACAATATAGTGAATGTACTGCTACTGAAATTTACACATTGAAATGGTTATTTTTAAGTGTAAAATATTTATTGATATAAATCAATGTCAATAAAAAAAATCAAACTAATATATTTGTCTTCCAAAATTAACTAAGCAATTTGGAACCAAACAGGCTTTTCAGAGTGGCTATGAATGATAGCAAACAACATATTCTCAGGGGTGGTCATCGTGCACCCAGAGTTTTAAATTGAGTAGGTTTCTCTTTTATTTTATTTATTTATTTATTTGAGAGAGAGAACACAAGCAGAGGGAGCAGGAGAAGCAGGCTCTCTGCCGAGCAGGGAGCCCAATTCGGGGCTCGATCCCAGGACCCTGGGATCTTGACCTGAGCCGAAGGCAGACGCTTAACCGACTGAGCGACCCAGATGCCCTTAAATTGAGTAGGCTTCTAATTAGGTATACTGACAAAAGCCCATCTTAGCTTGATTTCACACGCATTTTTATTCAACCATGTGACTACCCACAGCTACCTTCCCTATCATAATGTCACTGCTATATACTTGCAGAAATAGAAAAAAAGAGAAATTATTTTCACTGAATTTTCCCTGCCAGGGCCCATTTGCCTCATTGAGACAGAAATGTTAGAAAATAAATCATTTATGTGTAGAGTATATACATTAGCTAAATTGAATCCATTCTGAGATGTTTTTTGACTTGTGTGTTTTTTTAAGCTAAAAGATACTTCTAATTACTTCCCCATCTCTCTTCTCTCTCTCTCCCTCAATCTCTCTCTCTCTCTCTCTACACACACACACACACACACACACAATTTATCTTTATTCCATTCTACTGAACAACATTAGTTTGGTATAGTGAAAACATAATTTATATTCAAAATCAGAAATTGTTTGCAAAAGAAAATTATACCTAAAATGTTTTAGAACATTTAGAATGAAAGTCAAAGGTTATAAAGACATAGAGAAAAAGGTTTTATTATTGTAGTATTACTGCATTCACCTATGAATGAAATACGACGGTCCTCTGAGAAGTGGGAAAGAAAAGGTATCCAATATATGCTAGAATTACAAAGGTTAGGGTAGGTAAAGTTAATTTCCAGTATTCAGTAGGATTAATGTTATAACAGATAATATTGATTATGAAATATATAGCTGGTAGTTTAAATCCAAATAAAATTTATATGGATTTTTTAAAAGTATATGTAAAATGAAATACATTGATTTAGTTTTATCATTCAATACATACTAAATGATACAGACAATGATGCCCGAATGGTTACATTGAAATTGCTGCCTAATATGTCATTTCCTGAAGCTTCCTGTCTTTGCTAAATTTAATGGCAGTGGTCCTTGTGCTTATGCCAAACATTTGACAGCTAATTTGGAATTAACCTTTGCCTTTGAATCGCGATTTGAGATCTCAGGCAAGAATTTAATTTTATCATTGCCTTAAACATAGAAAGCATCCACCAACCGCCTTCCTGCTGATGTTGAGACAATAGATTCTGCTGTTTTAACCTCTAAGGTACACTATCACCATGCCCTTTTTTAAATGATCTTTTAGGGGGAAAAATGCCACAAAAGCTTAACTTCAGCAAAAAGCTGCTGTCAGAACTTTATTCACACTAAATGGCCTCAGCATGTCACTGCTTTCCTATGGGAACCGCCATGGCTCCCTGTCAAATACCAAATTGATTTTAAAATTGCTTGATGGCTTCAGAAGCAGAGCAGCTGGGAGCTGTGTATTTATCCCAGTCAGTGTCAGTGCACGAGCCAGGGTCTCTTCCAGTGGTTGTGAAACATGTTTATGCCACGTGCCAAGTACAGGAGACGTTAAGCCTCAGGTCCCACATTTTAACTCGTATGTAGGCTGATCACAACACAGCTCTCAGACATACACTTGGAATATTTAGTACACGTGCCGCCAAAGTGAGTGCATTTAGAGTATTTGTATTCTTACATAAGGCACATCAAAATTTAAAAAATCGTTTTAACGTATGTGACATTTTGTATTTCAATTGTGACATAGAAACATGCCATAGACCCAATATGGGACTGGGAAAAAATAAGTTTTCAAATATGTCCAGGCTCTTTTCCATTCTGAACTTATGAAAGAGCACAAAGGATAAATCAATGGGACTCATGAATTCTCTGAAGATTTAGTAAGTTTTAAGATAATTAATCTTTATTTTCATTGTGCCTATTAACATTCATTTGTTCAAAACTCTCAGAACAACAACAACAAAAAAAAACAAACAAACCCCTCGCAGAATGAAAAAGCACCTAGTGAGCCTCAAGAACACGTAGAAGGACAATCTAGTTGGTCATTTAGCTTGTTTGTACTATGTCTGTTTTTGAGAGAATATAAATGCATTGATTTTGTAAGAGAAAAAAGTGGATGATTAGGAAATTTAAGAAATCAGGAATGTAGAAAATGACAAAAGAAAGTTTTAAAAAATCAAGTCAATTCCCACCACACAAAATTACTGTCTTTAATACAGCAAACATCTTCCTTCCTATGAGGGGTTGCAGATGGCACAGAAGTGTGTGTGTGTGTGTGCGTGTGAGAGAGAGAGAGAGGGAATACATGGGGTCACCTAGAACACCACCGAAGAACAAGTAGGACATTTACCCTATGTCCTGTGGTACATGGTGCATAGGATGTAACACAGAGGAAAATAAAAATGCATTTCTTAGGGCTATGAGAAAGAAGTAATATTCACAAGGAGTAGCTAATTTTGCAAATGAGAGACTGTGACTGTGAGAGTGAACAGCGGATATTTTGGAAGGTCAGAGAGGCACAGGGGATGGGGTCCGATTGATGTATTCCCAACAACATGGGCATACACATTCATCCGACGATGACAGCCCAGAGACGCTTACGCTTCTGCCATGACTGAGTAGGACGACTTGGAAGGCATGCTGGGATCAATGTGATGACGTCTCAGGGAGATGATATGGGTGGAATCAATTTTAACTTTATAAATTCTCTCCTCCCCATTTTATTTTTAGATAGTTAAAATAAAGAGGCAGGTGGTGTGTTAAAAAGAGGGGCAGTTGTGACAGGGATGTGTGCTGCTCGGTGGGCTTCCCTGAAGGCTCCCTGTAGCAGAGTCCCGGCCAGAGAAAAGCCGATCTAGCCAAGTACCTGAGACCCTAGGCATCTTTTAATTAATTAATTAATTAATTAAAGATTTTATTTATTTATTTATTTATTTGAGAGAGAGAGAGAGAGCATGAGGGGAGGGGCAAGCAAGCAGACTCCTGCTGAGCAGGGAGCCTGACATGGGGCTCGATCCCAGGACCCTGAGACCATGACCTGAGCTGAAGTCAAAAGCTTAACTGACTGAGCCACCCAGGCAGCACCCCAAGGCATCTTTTATATATTATTACCAAGGGCACCCTCCAATACTATAGCGGCTTCAATATTGATCTTAGAAAACACTTCAAACAAAATGTTTTGTCGTAACTTACAAAATAACAGACTTGAGGGTGCATGTTTGTATGGCTTTGGTAATGAGCAGAGGGGATACTTGACTATGATAAAAACAACAACAACAAACAACAACAACAACATTAACAACCCTACATCCTAAACAGAGCTGCAAATAGTTAAAATGTCTTCCAAGGGTTATTACCTGGCAGGCCAATTACCTCTCCTACTCCAACCATAACCCCAGCCAGAGGTCCATTATGGAGTCCTTCCTCCAGACCCATGCACACGAGCAGTTAGTTTGCAGAGGGGGGTGACTGGACAAATACACAGACAGAATTAGAGGCGTACATTTTGGAAAAGTTGAGAATATTGCAACTTTTCCAAGCTGTTCCACCCGTTGAGTGGAAGCAGAATGTTCCAAAAAGCCAGGTTAAAATAGAGTCATGCGTAGATAGTGAGGTACTTTCGAGGGAGTGATTGTCTGCTCATCTCCAGCAAGATGTCTGTTGGGGCGTTGGACCAATGTCTCCTGCATGTCCGGGGTAGGAGAAGAGACATCGATGAGGGAAATATTATATCGATGCCAATAAATTTCATATATTTTTTGTGGAAATAATATTTTTTGCTTGTTCCTATCAAAGTCTTGAGTTGGTCACTTATAAATGAAAACACTGAACAATAGATAAATATGCACAAGTCTGGGCATGATGTGGTGCCTAGTCATAGATGATGTGGAATGCAGTCTTACTAATGAAGGCTTTGCTGTGGACTCACTGTATGAAATGGGAATTGTTAGATATCATTTTTTAAAATGCCTTTAACTTATGATACATCTCCCTACATATTTTATGGTAAACTACATGTTCTTTAGGGCAAATATTGCTACTAGATCATATTTACATTTCCATCCTATCTCTCATACTGCATTTCACTAAGCGGAGGTTAATGAGTGTTTTGTTTAGATTATTATTATCAAAATATTTTGTCAAATAAAGGGATACTGAATTTTAAAATTATATTATGGGATCCTGAGACCTATTGAAATGCCCTGAGAAGGAAAGAAGCTGTTATTTAATTGTTGCTTATTCTTGGCTAACTCATATTTCTTTTTTGAGCCTTAATTTCCTTTTGTGTGAAATGATTTGCCTTGCACTAGATCAGTATGGTTTGTTTAAAACCAGGGGCTCAGGAGTCAAATTTCTTGGTCTTCAAGTCTGACTCTGCCTTTTATTAACTGTGTAAAATTGGGTGAGTTTTTGAAACTTTCCGTCACATTTATGACAGGGATGCTTGAGTATTAAGTGCTAAATGCCTACGAGTGTACCTGGAATGAAAGTATATCCCTGTTATATATGGATAATGGATAATGGATAATGTAATCCATTATCATGGATTATTGAATATAAATAATTGAACATGAATAGTTAATAACTAGCCTTAAAATTTTAGAAGAAATTACCTGAAGGGTAATTTTTACAAAGTATTTACAAAATAGTTCACTTCAGCATATAACATAGAAAACGACATAATCTAGAACATAAGATAAATTTATTTATTCAACTACCTGACTGACAAAGTTTCTTTAAAGTGATCAAAAGCACTGCAGTTAAAAAATTGTTACTAACATCATCAACCTTCCGCATTTTTTTTCCTTAGTAAATGGATTGTATCCTGCAAAACTATCTATTTGGTGAAGTCGATTTCCATGCATTTTTTAGATCAGAAGATCCATGCATTTTTCTATTTAACAACAGGAAATTGAGGAAGCAGATGAAACATGAAATTGAATCTTATAAGAGATAAAGGGAACAATTACAGTAAAATCACTTTAAGGTGGTTCCAGGAGCCAGTCCCTCAAACAGCATTAACAGGAAAATCTTCTTAGGAGAACTATGAAAAAAATATATTGACAAGTGACGGATGAAAAACATGTTGTAATCAAAAACTCCTCTAGAAAGTTTTTGTATTTGTATTTCCTAGTGTGAACTTTAATGATATTCATGTGTTACATTTCTTTTCCCACTGAGGACAGCAAGGACTGCCATTTTTAGCTTATTTACAAGTGTAATGCTATATATTTTCACTTCGGTTGCCATATCAAATTCTGGCTTTCATTGTTCACTCTATGCTAAAGGAGTGCTAACCTACTTTGACATGAGATACGCAAGCAAGTTAGAGGCTTAATAGTCATTCATTTTTCTTACATATAATGCTTCAGGGTAAATGTTCTATGTCTGTGGGCAATTCCCTCTCATTTGTGGAAGACTCAGGACCCTTCTTTCTGGTTACTCCATATTCTCCTAGGGCTTACTCACTATTTACATGGTGAGACCTGGTTGCCTGGTCTAGGCTGCAGGAAGCAAAATGGAAAGGGATGAGTGAAGGTAGCATGCTGCTGACATAAAAGTCCTCACCCGTTGAGTGGAAGCAGAAACAAACACTTCTGCCCACACTCTATTTCCTTCTCAAATAGTTGCACCTGCATGAAAGGGTGTCTAAAGAATGAAGTCCAACTCTGTGCCCATTATGAAGGGGTGGGTGAAGAATTTTGACAGACAGCTAACAGTCTCTGTCATTCCATTAATTTTCTTAATTTTTACTGTGACAAATGTTTTCATTTGGTATTTCACGTATTATTAGAAATTCTTAGAAAGGGAAAATACCACCTCAACATATTTCATTGCATTAATTACTTAATACAGTCATGTCAAAATGAAGTGATACATATGTTATTCATTCATGTATTCATTCTGTTCTCACCTAACAATGACTCCCAGAGGACAGATTGTGCCTTGTGAACTCAGTATGTAGCAGGGGTCAGGAATAGACTATGAATGTATTCAAACACCTTGGTTATGGTATGAAGGAATGTGGCTAGCCAAAATCGTTGACATGATCTTACTACCCAGAAAGATGGAAATATTACTATCAAGTAACTGCTTTGATCATGACACTGGTAATATACCACAAACTTCTGACACAATAAACGTAAACAAAAATGTATGCAAACAAGAGTATCTGCAAACTAAAAGCAAGTTAGTAAAGACTGACCCAGATAAAGTGGTAATTCGCTACCAGGTCATAGGAAGAGTGATAGCTGAACCATGACCAATTATCTAATGGGGAAAAATAAAGGATTATGTGAAAATATGAAAGCTGTTTCAAAGAGACATATATTGCTGTTTCTGTGCTTCAAAGAAAATATACACTTTTTAATTGGAAGTTCTTAGTTCAATTTAAATAAGTATACTCTTAGATATAACACGAAGAGTCATCCAAGATTGTGACAGAAGACTCTTCTCTCCCTTCCTCCCAGGAACAGACCAGATGTAAAGCTGCATGAGGAGCAATTTCCTCTGAAAGGGAACCACTCCTATAAACCCTCATCTGCAAGAGTAGGAAAAGTTGAGACACACACTCTCCATAAACCTCAGTGCTGACACAGCGCTGTGCCATTGGGAGGGATCCCCCAGCTCCTAGCTTCTCCTTGAGGAGTGGAGGGTTTGAACCCCACATCTAGGCTTCAACTTTTAAGATTCCCACTGAAGGGACTGGCTTCCAAAACACCTAGTTCAACATCACTAATCATCAGGGAAACACAAATCAAAATTCACAATAAGACATCTCTTCATAGTGGTTAAGAATGGCTACTATCAAAAAGACAAGAGTTAATAAATGCTGGTGAGGCTGTTCAAAAAGAGAAGACTTGTACTGTTGGTGGGAATGTAAATTGACACAGCCACTATGGAAAACAGTATGGAGGTTCCTCGGGAAATTAAAAATAGAACTACCATATGATTCAGCAACCTCACTTCTGGGTAGCCAAAGGAAATGAGATCAGTACCTTCAAGAAATATCAGCATTCCAATATTCATTGCGACACTATTCACAGTAGCCAAGATATGGAAACAAACTAAGTGCCCATCTATGGATAAACAGATAAAGAATGAATGAATATTATTCAGCCATAAAAAAATAAGTAAGTCCTGCCATTTGCAAAACATGGATAGAACTTGAAGACATTATGCTAAGTTATGCTAAGTGAAATGTGACAGGGAAAGACAAATACCACATACACCACATAGCATCATTTATATGTAGAATCTAAAATCTAAAATAAAATAAAATCAATTTTAAAAAATAAAGTTCAATTTCTAGAAAGAGAGAGTAGGCCAGAGTCTGGGAGCTAGAGGGAATCGGGAGAAGTTGGTAAAAGGGTACAAACTTTAAGTTATAAAATGAATTAAATCTGAGGATCTAATGTATAACATAGTGACTATAGTTGATAACATTGTATGATTGAAATTTGCTAAGAGAGTAGAGCTTAAATGTTCTCACAAAAAATGATCAATCAACCAATCAATCCCCAGTCACTTGAAGGTGTCACGGAATAAATTTTGAGCGTCTCATGGATGGCATCCCTGCAGTCTATTTGTTGTAGGAGAATGACATGTATAGCACATGTAGAGATCTTAAAATTCTAGATCAAAGGATCAAAGCCAATGTAAATATTTAAATACTTTTACCATATAGGTGAACTTCAGTGTAAAGCCTGTATCAACCTAAATGTTAGCTTTCTAGACAATTTTTCAAAGGGAAATGATATATATACAATTTGAAAAATATTTCTACTAATTAATAAAAAGAACACACTGCTGTTTAAAAGAAAAAATAAGTTTAACTTAGTGTATTAATTTCAGATGAATGAATAACATTGTGTTTTGTTAAATATACACATATATATTTCATAATGAATTTATTCATGTGTATTCTGATTCCCTAAAAAACATTTCATACTATGGAGACTATAAAGATAAATCATGATTCCAGAGAACAAGGGACTTATAATCACAAAATTGTAGAAAAGTTGCTACCTCTCTGGTTTTACTATGCATAATTATTTTTATAGCTTAATTTCAATTAGTCAAAACTATAATTAAATAACATAACACTTGGGGAATGAAAATAACATTGTCAACAAATTTATATAAGGAATCTGACACTAAAATCATATTTTAATGTACATGTACATATTGTCAACAACATAATATGAGAGATATTATTATTATTAATGAAATCTTTATTAAAAGAACTACATGATGTCTGTCTTCAAGATGACCAAGAAGGACAGTGGTTGTGTGTCTGTCATAACCAGGCACTGAGGTACATTTGGAGCACTCCGTGTAATGTCTCTAGTCTTGGAGGTACAAATGACTCCTTCATAATTTTTCTTTATAAAGTCACATTATTCCTCAAAACAAAGATATTTTCAATTTTCTGGTTTTGTCCATTTTGCAGCTACTTAATTTTTATGACATATTCCTTAATTTTTATGACATGTATTTTTAGCTCAGAGAATTGGATACTAATTGACTTTCTTTAAACATTGTATTCTAGAAAAATATTTTAACATTGGGCCAAAATGAAGGCATTCTTTCTCGAATTAGGTGGCACTCAACAAATAGTGTTGGTCTGCTGCATGAAAGGGAAAATAAAATCAAAAATCATATTGTGAATACTCCTGGAACCACCCTCCATCATTAAATTTAATATCACAGTACAACTGACAAGCCATTTTTATTTTATTTACTCTTGCCTTAAATTTTAATTCTTCAAGTTGAACTAAAGACAATACTAAGAAAATCAAAATAAGTGATGATGCCAATGTTTAATTCCTGTTTTTTGATAATAAGCATACTTATGTGAAGTGGCATCTCATTGTGGTTTTGATTTGCATTTCCCAAATTATTAGTGATACCAAGCAACTTTTCATGTGTTTATTGGCCACTTGTATATCTTCTTTGAAGAAATGGCTATTCAAGTCCTTTCTCCTTTTTTTTTTTTATATATATGTATTGGGCTGTACTTTTGTGTGCACTATTGAGATGTAGGAGGTCTTTATATGTTCTTGATATAAATTTTTTACACATTCGTGATTTGTAAATATTTTGTCCCATTTTGTGGGGTGCCTTTTCACTCTACTGTGTCCTTTCATGCACAAAATTTTTAATTTCAATATAGTCAAATTTGTTTGATTTTTCTTGTTGCCTGCGCTTTCGGTGTCATATCCAGAAAGCCATTGCCAAATAGAATGTCATGAAGCTTCCTCACTTAAAAAATAGCGTACATTACTAGTACTCTGGCAACATTGTCATGTCGATATGGTTCTCCATCTGTATTTGACTTCCTTCGTCTTCCTGCTACACCTTTCCTCAACAGTTGAGCCTGAGCCTGCATACCCCATGCATGCATTATTAAATTCCTTCAGACAATTTCTCATAAACTGCACAATTACAATCACACCTTATCTTAGCAAGTAGTGATCTGTACTGTTATAATAATACAAAGCAATTCCATCAAGTGTGTTTACTTTCTGTATCGGAATGCTCTTCTGTCTTCATTGTAGATTTAATTTTATTATTTGAATGGTAGTAACTCTCTTACACCTCAGTAGGCAATCAAAACAGATATAAGTTTTTCAAACAAGTGAAACATTATGTAGTGGTTCTCAACAAAATCTTTAATTCTTTAAAATGTTTTCATCTATTTTACCTCTTGGAATATCATGATTTATTAACCTCTGGTAACCATTCTATCTTTATAGTAATTATATCCACTTTGCTTCTAAAGTTTAAGTGATACAACTTGACAGCCTCTATTTAAGAATTTTATCATCCCCATTGAAAATAGGAAGCCTAAGTTCACAACGGTATCCCTACTATCAGCCATGGCTTACAGAAATGAGTCATAGCTGACCTAAACAACAAAGTCAGCATGCGTTTCACCTGCAAAATTCTTTTTTTTTTTGACTATCCATCTTTTTTTTTTTATTATGTTATGTTAATCACCATACATTACATCATTAGTTTTTGATGAAGTGTCCCATGATTCATTGTTTGTGTATAATATCCAGTGCTCCATTCAGTACGTGCCCTCTTTAATACCCATCACCAGGCTAAACCATCCCCCACACCCCTCCCCTCTAGAACCCTCAGTTTGTTCCTCAGAGTCTGTAGTCTCTCATGGTTCATCTCCCCCCCCGATTTCCCCCCTTCATTTTTCCCCACCTGTTATCTTCTTCTTTTTTTTTTAACATACAATGTATTATTTGTTTCAGAGGTACAAGTCTGTGATTCAACAGTCTTGCACAATTCACAGTGCTCACCATAGCACACACCCTCCCCAATGTCTATCACCCAGCCACCCCATCCCTCCCAACCTCCACCACTCCAGTAACTCTCAGTTTGTTTCCTGAGATTAAGAATTCCTCATATCAGTGAGATCATACGACATGTGTCTTTCTCTGATTGACTTATTTCGCTTAGCATAATACCCTCTAGTTCCATCCACATCATTGCAAATGGCAAGATTTCATTCCTTTTGATGGCTGCATAATATTTCATTGTGTATATATACCGCATGTTCTTTATCCATTCATCTGTCAATGGACATCTTGGCTCTTTCCATACTTTGGCTATTGTGGACATTGCTGCTATCAACATTGGGGTGCACGTACCCCTTCAAGTCCCTACATTTGTATCTTTGGGGTAAAGACCCTGTAGTGCAATTGCTGGGTCGTATGGTAGCTCTATTTCCCTGGTGGTCTAGTGGCTAGGATTCAGCGCTCTCACCAGCAAAATTCTTATAAGCTCAGTGAACAGAAGGCCGTTTGGCTTTCTCAAGGAACAAAGTCATCTTGTATGTTCTCTTACACAACAGATCCATTCTTGCATGTCCACATTCTGAGCTATTTGGTCATTTTCTCCACATTCTGCCAAGGGAGTTCTTATATTTTTATTCTTATTTAAGGTGAGCCATTACATTTCCAAGCTTCTAGGATCATTCTAGGAGTGTATTATGATTGATTACTGGTGTTATAGAAAGGAAGTGAAATCCTAAATGAAAGGTGGGTCCCCCTACCTATATCAACAAATTTTACTTGATGCACACTTAAATCCTTGTTCCCTGTTATTCCATAGCCCATAATGTCCACTCACAAGCATTCTGGACAAGTCATCAATGATTAATATTAAGGACTTACTATAGTCATTTTGGCGTACATGCCATGTGCACACAGCTTCTTCAGTCATGCCTGCAGAGATTTGATGTCGTCATTGGGCTGTAGTCAGGATGACTGTGGGACAACATATTGTCTTGCAAACCATATGTCTCACAATTTCAAAGTATAAGTGATAGGGCCAGTGAGCAAAACTTAGATAAGAATCAATAGTGTTATGTGTCAAACCATAATTTTTTCTGAGCCCCAGGTCTACCACTTAGTAGGCATGTGAATTTTGATCACATTATAGATCCTCTCCGGGCTTCAGCTTCTGGATATCAACCATGGGAATCATTTTTTTTTTAATAGAGAGAGAGTTTATACTATATACACTATAGCATGATATATGTAAATATAATAGATATCTATATGCATGTATATTCTTATACATATATAGAGTTACCTTTGACCAACACAGGTTTGAATTGCATGGGTCTCATATGCAGATTTTTTTTTCAATATAGTACAGTACCATAAATGCTTTTCTCTTATGATTTTCTGAATGACATCTTCTTCTTTCTAGATTACTTTATTGTAAGAACATGGTATATAATACATATAACATACAAAATGTGTATTGATAGACAATGTTACCAGTAAGCCTTCCAGTCAAAAGTAGACTGTTAGTTGTTAAGTTTGGGGGAGTCAAAATTTTTGTGTGGATCTGAAACTCCAAGGGGGTTGGTGCCTCTGGTCCCTGCATTGCTCAAGAGTACAAGAGAGAGAATAGAATTGAGAATTGGTTCATTGTTGGAATTTTAAGTTGCAACGTGAGTGTTAGGCTAACATAGAATGTGCCTCAAAGAGTATGAACAGGATCGTGAAGGAAACAATAGTTTATGTATGAGAAGTGAATTTTGTCTGTTGAAGAAAAAAAAGGGGGCTGGGCACAACAATTGTCTTTAAATAATCAAAAGGGTACTCTTGTGAGAGCTCTTAGATGTGTAGAATAAAATCCCAGATGAAAGAGTTAAAATTAATGGATAGAAATTATGGTGTGGAAGATTCTGCATCAAAATAATATTCTAAAAACTACAGAAAAAAATGGACAAACTTTTTTAAGCAATTAACTTTTGATTATGAGCTCCTAGTATTTTATCAAATCCCATTATAAGCTATAATTAATTCATGATTATATTTAATGGAATATTCAGGAACAAGAAATATTCACATACATAATATGTATTTCTTTATTAAAATGATTTGTACCATAATACATATAACACTTTCATTTAGGAAACATAAATAATTACTGACAAATTCAAAACCGCCTAGAGGTATGGATTCATTTATAAAAATAAATACAAAATGTTATAGTATTTTCTCACACTCAGTACTGCTGAAAGTCACGGCTAAGATGTATTGATGTTTTCTTCATTTTGCCTTTTATTTATTAGGGATTTATTTTCCTACTACTAATCAATGTTAAAGTAACTTAAATAAACTAAAATAACATTGTTTATTTTGTTCTATTTTTGTGAAACTTGGCTTTGCTATACATAATAGTGATTAAAATTTTACACAAAATACCATTTATAAAATGCCAAGAAAAAAAGAAGACTTTAAATATTTATTTCAAATTTTCTAAATTAATTTGTACCCAGGAAGTTTTCATCAAATTTAATCCTATTATTTTACTGCCAATTAGTAAATATATTAAATTTATAGTGGTGAATATAAATTTCATCAATTTCACAATGTACCTATCTGCAAGCAACCTGCAGCATATGGGCTACACAATTATTAGAAGCCTAAAACAATTATCTATCATTCTAAATATTTACATCTCTCTTTATTTTTAACAAATTTGCTTTTATTTTTATTTTTTTAAGATTTTATTTATTTGACAGAGAGAGGGATAGCAAGAGCAGGAACACAAGCAAGGCGAGTGGGAGAGGGAGAAGCAGGCTTCCCATGGAGCAGGGAGCCCGATGCGGGACTCAATCCCTGGACCCTGGGATCATGACCTGAGCCAAAGGCAGACACTAAATGACTGAGCCACTTTTCCCCCATAACATGAGTGGACCTCATCGATCAGTTAAAGACCTTAGTACAATAAAGACTGATGTCCTGAGGAAGAGGGAATTCTAGTAGGAAACTGCCTTCAGACTGGAATAGCAGCATCAACTCCTCCCTGGGTCTCCAGCCTGTTGGCCTATCTTGCAGAATTTGAACTGATAGATATGCACTCACTGCCTTCTGTACAATATGGTAACTTCGCCCTCAACTATCCCTGGTAGCTTCCATCTGGAGACTGTTCTTTGTGTTCTGTAAGAAAAACCTGCTAGTCCTCAGGGTACAGGGAACTGACTTTAGGGTGCTGAATGGGACAAGGGATCTGCAGCTCTGAACTCTTCCTTCATGGATATTTGCCTTACCTTTCTGCACAATTTCAACTCAAGTTTAGGGAAACATGAGGTTACTAATTCCTAAGCCTTTTGTGAGTTTTCTCCTTCAGTGAGGTAGCATCTTGACCTTCTTTCCCTCTGAATTTAGGGTTCTACTTTCTCGCATCCGCTAGGTCAGTTGTCACTATTACATTGCCTCCCAACTTTTGATATTTTTAAAAAATTTATTTATTTTTAGAGAGAGAGTGAGCAGGGGAGCGGCAGAGGAGAGAATCTCAAGCAGATCTGTGCTGAGTGTGGAGTCTGACGGGGGCTTGATCCTATGACCTGAGATCATGACCTGACCTGAAACCAAGAGTCAGATGTTCAATTGATTAAGCCACCCAGGCACCCCTCCCAACTTTTGATATTTTAGTGTTTTCTTCATTTATATTCTCTGTTTTTTTTGTGGAGAATCCCCACTACTGTCATTTTAAGGGGATTTTTTTAAGGCTTATTTATTTTAGAGAGAGACAAGTGGAGAGAAGAAGTGGGAAGGGCAGAGGGAGGGAGAGGAAGAGAATCTCAAGCAGGCTGCATGTTGAGCGTGGAGCTCAACCCAGGGCTGGATCTCGACCCTGAGATCATAACCTGAGTTGAAACCAAGAGTGGGACGCTTAACTGACTGAGCCACTCAGACACCCCATTAAGGGGATTTTCTGAGGCAAGGGAAGTAATCCATATATTCAGTCCAGTGATTTATATGAAATGATCATAGGATTTTGAAAATAGCATTTTTATAGCATTGTTTAGATCCTTGAGGTGCTCAATACTAGAAGAGGAAAAAAAAGAGAGGGCAATCATGAATGTGGACAGAAAAGCAGAATACTGCTAGAAAGTGACACTTCAAATACAACCTGGGTGATATTACAGTGTTTGAAGAAGACATTTCTTTCAAAACTATTTGCTTCAGCAGTCATACTCTATTAATCACACATATGAAAATGATAATGTAAGTTTTACCTCAATTGAAGTATACCATCAAAGCCAGAAAAATAAAATAACAGAACAAAGTCCAAAATATTTATGGTGCACTAAATCATCTGGTACTTTCATTATTGTCCATTTTCTCTTTACAGTACATGAACTGTTCAAAGACGCATTGACCCAAGTGCCCTAGACATATACTCAGTAAACAAACCTAAGTGTAGTTGACTGGTAGGTTTCAAATATATTGAAATTGATTTGCCTTGTTTTATTTATTTATTTTTTTAAAAAAGATTTTATTTATTTATTTGACAGAGCACAAGTAGGCACAGTGGCAGACAGAGGGAGAGGGAGAAGCAGGCTTTCCGCTGAGCAGGGAGTTGTATGTGGGGCTCAATCCCAGGACCCCGAGATCATGACCTGAGCCGAAGGCAGCCGCTTAACCAACTGAGCCACCCAGGCAACCCACTTGCCTTGTTTTAACTAATATTTTAAAGTTCTTTTTCCAAACCTTATTTTTTGGGGAGGAAGTGTAAAAGTTGAATCTTCAAGAGGCGAAATATGTTTTTTCAGTAATTAATGTTTTCATCTGAGAGAGTTAGGATGTGTAAGTCAATGTAAATTTTATGACGTGGAACTATTTACCCTGCTGAATAACATAAAACTTTGCTTACAAATAATGAACTCCATGACTAAAAGCTATACAATTTTTTACTAATATATAACATTTCTTTTAGCTTTTCATTTTTTTACCATATGGGATGTAATCAAATAGGTGTATTGAGGAACTGGTATTGTAATTATTTGGTAATTTTTTTTTTTTTGCACTTAACAAAAAGATTTTTGTTGCTGTGAAGGAGGTAATATAATATGGGAGAAAACAGAATATAAATATGAACTAAGGATCAGCAAAATCAGCAACAGAATTCTGGGTAAAAAAAACTAAGTGTATCAAAAAGCACTATTATTTCATGTTCTTATCCCATAAAGTAATATATTGAAGTACCTGTTGTATGACTTTGTTTCTACTGAAGGCAAACATGACCTCCATGTCATTGAAAAAAGGTCACCCAGCTTGGAAAAAAAGTAAAACTTTGTGACTATTTTTCCTTATACACACTATCAGGTTCACACACACTCACCACCCCTATACACACATACACACACAAATACTGAATGAGTTAATTCTGAAGAAGAGAAGAAAGTTCAAATATAACCTCAGGAGTATGAGAATGAAGCAATATGGCACAGAAAGAGGAGAAATCTCTGGATTTCTTTAATTTACATCATTGTGTGTTGTTGGAATTAAAGGGATATCAAAACACATAGAGAAAAGTTTGGTCCCTTACACAGATCCTAAAAATTAGAAATATATCTATTGGGGCAAACCCAAATCAACTGTGATCCACATGTGTGCAGTTTCATTTACCCCATTTTATCTAGTGTTTAAAAAGACTAACATATTAAACCCAAATCCCGAGATATTTTTTTTATTTCAAAGAAGATTAATTTCTTAATTTAGAATGAGACATGTTTCTGTTAATTCATGGTACTGTCTCCTGGAAGAAAATCCTTGACAGAGACTGAATTATAGACAAGAATCGTGCTAAATAATAAAAAAAAAAAATGAGACCACCAAAGACTATTTTCATGAAACAATGATATATGTATTACTTGTGTACACTCAGGCTTAATGTTGTGTTAAAATACAAACAACAACAGCAACAAACATGAAGAAACTATTTGCTTTATCATTTCTCAGTGATTTCCTTCTTTATATACAAAACATACCAATCTCTTTAAAAACAGTTATTTCAACTACACTCCAATTTGAAGGCAATATTAAGTGAACTTAAATGTTCAGTTTTAGTCATAATTTTTTAGCCATAAGCATAAAATGGAATATTGATAACAGTTTCTCCAAATGTTACTCCCATTTCTAAGATGATGATTTCTATTTGTAACATTTCAGAGAAAAAGACATTCTATTTGGGGTATGTTACCACCTACTCAGGGGCATTCAGCATGTAGCTCATCTCCTCAGTACTGCTTTTTTTTTTCTAAAGACCTTAGCAATATGAATGAACCATAAACAAACAAAAAACATGTTACTCCTTTAGGAGAAAGAAATGCCATTTTTTGCATTTTTTTTTCAAAGTGAGAGAGAATGTTGGATCCAACATTAGGAAGGAAGCAATGAAGGAAGGAAAGCAGGAAGAAAAAAAGAGATTACATATGCCATGCCAAATTAAAAGTAAATTCTCTTCTTGGACTGTATAATAGCATGAGAGCAAGCCTTTCAAGGTTTACCAAACCTTCTTACACTTAAAAATTCAAAACAATAATAAAAAGAAAATAATGATGATGATAATAATAATAATAAATGTCAAGCAAGAATGGGCAATGGAGGCACAGAACAACATTTGATCAATGAACTTGTCTTCAAAGTCCAAAATTCCAAATTCTGTTATTCAAAATTTTGGTAGCCATATATTTTTCATCACTAAATTGTATAAAAATTAAAAATTATTTTATTCATAATTAATGGCAAGCCAATTTGATCCCCCGATGCAAGACTGAAGAAATGACATGCATGTATTGCCATATGCCAAGGACTGAGTGTTTGTGTCCTCACAAAATCTCTGTGTTGAAATCCTAGCTCCCAAGGTGATGGTATTGAGAGGTGGAGTCTTTGGGAAGTGATTAGATCATTGGTGGAGCCCTCATGATTGGAATTAGGGCCCTTAAGAGACCCCTGAGAGCTGGCTTGCCCCTTCTGCCACGTGAGGTTATGGTAAGACAGCTATCTATGAAGGAGGCACTGACCAGGCAATGAATCGGCTGGCACCTTGACCTTGGACTTCCCAAACCTCTAGAGCTGATAGAAATAAGTTTTTATTTGTAAGCCATGCCATCTGTGATATTTTGTTATAGCAGCCTGAACAGACTAAGATACCAACATATATCTCATTTTAATTGTTATATATTTGACACCTTAATAGTACTGATCTTTTGATCCATTAATAGGACACATCTCCTTAAATTACATAGATCATCTTTAGTATTTCTCAGCACTATTTGTCGTTTTCCATGTACAAGTGTTTACTCTTGCTAGAATTTTTCCTACGTATTTGACTTTTTATAATATCATAAATTATTTTGTTTTAGTAACAATTTCTGTTTCTTCATGGCTATATATAGAATATAGCTGATTGTGTATACTAATCTTGTATTCTATAGCTTTACAAAACTGATTAGTTTCAGTAGCTTTTTTGTAGATTTCATAGGATTTTCCACCTAAAATATCATGCCATTTGCAAATATAGACAGTTTTATGATGACTGCCCACATTTTAAATTTTCTGTGTCATATACTCAAAAAGAAGAAACTGAAAATTTCCAGAGGACAAGATGTCTGGAGGGATTTAAAAATATATTGAGTAAAATAATAAGAATGGGATTATGTTTAAGGATATTAAGAATATTAATAGAAATGACTCTAACCCCCTCCAATTATTGTCCTACAACTAAATGTGACATGTTTTAGGTGTGCTACCAGGAATAACAGGTAGTGCTTTTATTTGTAATGCTCAACAAAATAATTGACAATAAGCTCTGACTCAAAAAAACTAAAATGATTTTTGTTTGCATTCATATTTGTATTAGAGTGAAGCTATTGTCATTTTTCCTTCCACACATGAGATTATACCTGTCTTATATGTTTCGCTTCTTACAATACACTGTAGAGAAAGAGGATCATAGTTCATTTACAGAGGGAGGGCTATCCAAACACTCGTGTGTGAGAAATGATTGGAGAATGGGACCCACTTAATTAGCAGAAAAGAAAACTTGATCTGAAGAGAAAATTGCATATGATAGTTGACAGTGGTGTCTACATATCTGAAGAGCGATCACATACAAAAAATCTACCCCCATCCCACCTACCTGACTTAACGTTCCTTTAAGCAAATCAAATGGTATGGAGTTTTGTTAACTCAGTTGGCCTTCAAAGTTCTAACATGATGACATTTGTCCTATTACTGCCTTGCTACTGAAAAGTCCCAAATCCAAACTTCACATGTTGATACTGGTGACAATGTTTTGGCTCTATTCTTCACAATTAGAAGAAAGATAATCATTAATATTGTTGTTTCTTGAATTTGTATCTGGCAGAGGTAGAATTTTTCAAACTTTTCAGCATCTTGGCAAATTCGAAATAAAGGACAATTACTGCAAGTTGGCAGTGTTTAGACCATGAATTATTTACTAGTTTTTTATTAGAAATACTTGAATAACACTACCAAAATTTATCACATTCAGAGGAAGAGAATGTGTACTTATTTATGCAGTATTTTCGGAGCAGAACTCAATTAAATTTTTATATGAAATAAAATACAACTTTTAATATTTATTGTTTGCTGTCTTTATTATAATTTTTCTACAAACCTAATAAAGTTGTATATTAAATATTCTATGTAACTGAAATAGCTGTAAGATCTGAAAAAGAAATACTCAGATTTCATCCCCATGTTTTTTTAGTTCTTCTTTCCCCTATTTATGTGTACATCTCTCACTTTTTAATATTATTTTCACTAGAAAAGTGATTCTGATTAATTTTTATGTGGGCTTACATATTTTGGTAAGTATTACAGGTGATTAAAACTGAATGTTCTTTCAAGCTGTTAGTCTCCATGAATATTTAGTTTAAATCAACTTAGTCCAATCATGTTTATGAAATATGCTCCATTACTGAATAAATTTGGGAGTATAGTCCCTTATATACAATAATCAATGTACACAAATAAAATAATAATATAGGTGAATTTAAACATAACTCATTTTCAAGACTACATTAAATAACTAAGGCTCATAAAACACTCTTTTCCCTAGGAACTCTTTGTTTTACATACATTAAGTCACTAAATGTTTGTAGATTTATTATTAGTTCCCTCCTATATAGAGACAACAGGGACACAGAGAAGCTCAGACTCACTCAAGCCAGAAATATTTGAGCTGGGTTCACACTCAGGCTATGAGGTTTCACAGGTGCCCTAGAAAGTACTTTCAATTTACATCTCATGAACGCCTCTTGTGGAAATTAAGAAATATGCTTGTTGACTTTGAATTTTATGCAATACATTTTATATGATTAAAATAGCGATTCATGTGCATAAAAGTTTTGAATGTGAGAAATTTATAAAGATCAACTTCAAGTTTCAAATGAAGTGTTTTTCCATTTCACCGCAAATATGAACGACTATTCACTAACGAAAATCATTTCACTATCCATAACATATTATGGTATGAGGAATGCTCTCATCCTGCTAAATAAGTCACAAAATTTTCATTAATTTGCATTTCATGCTTTTGATAAACTTCAAACTTCAAAATGAAATCCCGATTTAAATATGAATAGTCAACCTTACTACTGTACAAACCAGGTACCACTTTTAGAAGGTTTCCAAAGTCAGGCCACTTCCAAATGCTTTCAGTTATGTGTAAAATGGCAATACTTAATAAAATATAGAAAGAATATTCAAATATCACTTAGATAACCTCATACAATTTTGAGATGAAAAGGAATAAATTTAAATTATTAGGTTAAAGGGGATAACCTTGCTGCAGTCTAAGTTTATTGATTTATTATTTATCCAGCATTTTTTCTGCAACTATTTTAAAGCTCACATCCGTGTTATCCATGATGAAGGACCATATGTCGTATATTTAAATCATCCAGAGAGTCCACAGTCACCTTTTAATCTACGTTTCATAGAAAAATCAACACTATTATCAAGCTGCTCAGAAATATTTCCCTCTCTTTTCCTGAATGTCATTGAAATCTGACTTCTGCCCAAGGATGATGCTTCTCTGGGAGTCCCCTACAGTGACTGTATGTAATGTGATCTCCCCCCTGCCTTTTTTTTTTCTCACCCTGCTCTTATATCAGGTTCATTTGTGGAATAGAAATTTGGCTTATTTACCTTTCACACCTCCCTCTCATTGTTACCTACCAATTTTATGGTCACATTCCCCCATTTTTCATTGCATCTCTCCCTCTCCCCAAATCTTACCTTTACTAGAGATGTCTAAAATCTTAATACAGATGATTCATCCTCTCCACTTTACCCACCCACTCTCAGGATCATATCCTGAAGCCTGTCACAATAAATAATTATTTCCCATGTCAAAAAAGAAAATTCAGATATCTCATTTTCTGAACACCACCAGAAAGACTTCCTGTGACGAATACAGTCACCTATTCCCTAAGATATTCTCAAACTCGGGGCGCCTGGGTGGCTCAGTCGGTTAAGCGGCTGCCTTCGGCTCGGGTCATGATCCCAGGTCCTGGGATCGAGCCCCGCATCGGGCTCCCTGCTCAGCGGGGAGCCCGCTTCTCCCTCTCCCACTCCCCCTGCTTGTGTTCCCTCTCTCGCTGTGTCTCTCTCTGTCAAATAAATAAATAAAATCTTAAAAAAAAAAAAAAAAGATATTCTCAAACTCATCTCTAGGTCCATCCCCTACAAAAATGCAGCACATACTCTACAGCTGAAATGATAGCTCTAAAAGCTAAATATGATTATAAAATATATCATATATATCAAATATTGCACATAATAAATATTTAACAAGTGTTCTTATTACTGGCACTTTTTTAAGGAGCTTGATTTTATATTTGAAATGCAAAGGCAGAAATGGAATAGTTTAAGTAGTGGTGGGACATAATGCAATAAGCATTTGAGGACGATGACTCTGCCAGATGAGCAAATTTGAAGACAAGTCTATATCAGAAGGAGAGACTAGTTAAGAATAGTCCTAATAGTCCAGGTCAGAACAATGGCTGGTAACAGGATGATAATGATAAACGTGAAGATAAGTGAATACACTTGAGATCTGTTTAAGAAGTAGAATTCACAGAACTTGATGATGGCCCATGTGTGGATGAGTAAGAAATGGAGAAGATGATATATTACAACTAACAATAACCCTCATCATCTTCCGGCGCTCCCCGAATTAGGACTGAAATCACTGACAGCACAATTCTGGTTTAAGGTTTTGCCAGTGAGAAACTCTGAAAGGCAGAAAAGCAAAGCCAGTTTGGAAGGCAAAAGAGAATTAAAATCCATATTTCTCCCCTAGTGGCCTCAGACATAAGCCAGGGCTTTGGCAGGCATAATTTGCAAAGCTCTTCTGGTGTTCCCTTAAAAATTCCCCTGCATGCTGCTATAGGCAATTGCTATTATTGTCACAAGTTTCCTTGCATTTCTGCAAGTTACTGATTTTTCTAAAAAGTAGGACTGAAACTGAGAGTCAGAAATGCTTTTCCAGGCCTTGTCCTCTCCGGCACCCTAAAGGAATTTTAAGAATGACATTCCCTGTATTAAATACTCATCTGCAGAAAAGAGTGGTTTCTTTTCTTTTCTTTTTTCTTTTCTCTTTCTTTCTTTCTTTTCTTTCCTTCCTTCCTTCCTTTCTCTCTCTCTCTCTCTCTCTCTTTTTTTTTTTGTTTTTGTCTGCCTCTGGCTAAACTGTGTTGCATATCAGAAATTGGTTGAACTTCTCCCCAGTCTGCCTTATCTCTGTTTTAACTCTACTGATAAGAAGTAGTTGTGTGAGAGCTGGAAATGAAAAGAGAAAACAAAAGCACTTACTCCAGCCGTGGTGGGAAGACTCATGGGCTTCTGAGGAAGTAATGGTCTGCAGCATCTCCAGCCTTTTTTTTTTTTTTTCCCCTACAAATTTCCTGTCTGGTACTATAGACATCTACAATGATTATCATTTTCCTGCTAGTTTGATAACTTTTTGATTCTCTGAAAACTAAAAGAAAACTAGGAAAGGTTCTCCCAGACTTTTGAAAATCACATCTTCCAGTAAGTATCATCCATTTAATTCCTTCAATTACATTCTCTCTCTTTGACTTACCTAGAGTGATACAAATGAAACTTCCATAGACTCATCACCTAGTCCTGTAAATTATATTTAACAACTACAAGATTAGGACATAGAGGGCGCCTGGGTGGCTCAGTTGGTTAAGCAACTGCCTTCAGCTCAGGTCATGATCCTGGAGTCCCGGAATCGAGTCCCGCATGGGGCTCCCTGCTCAGCGGGGAGTCTGCTTCTCCCTCTGACCCTCCCCCCTCTCATGTGCTCTCTCTCTCAGATAAATAAATAAAATCTTAAAAAAAAAAAAAAGATTAGGACATAGCATCAGAAAATAGTCATCTGGATATCAACAACAAAAACAATCACAAACTTGACAGTGTTTCTATGATATTCTTATGGATCCCTCTGAATGATATGGGCTCTGTGCCTTTGTTTTTAGATGTTTACCTGTTAAGGAGAGTATCTAACTGGAGTTCACGAGTTGAGGCCTTAAGGTATGATAACTAATGACTTTTCATAGATTACCATCGAACTCTAAACTTTCAAAATGTTTGTCCAGGACTTTGATTAAAAAGTAGAAGATATTTTTTTTTATATCATCACATGCCATAAAGCTGAGAGCTTGAAAGAATAAATTGTATACTGTTAAAAACTGTCTTTGCCTTGTGATTTTAGCCTGTTTACTACTTATGTTTATTTTGACACTTGTCAAATCCAAAACTTTAATTTATAAGAAGTCACAGGAGATCTTTCACCTGCTTTGCAGTTTTTCTTATGTTTAACATAAGACTATATAAAAATAACATTGATGTAAATCCATGTAATATAAATGCATGAGAGCATTCAGGCTGCAGCAGTTCATTTAATTCTTATTAACTTGAAATAGGAAGCATCTATGACCCAAAAAGAGCAATCATCCCTCTCAGCCCGGCTTTAACCATTCTTCTTTTCAAATAAGTGAATTTTATAAGGATAATTTATACCTATCCTAGGAGCCTAATTTATGATTTCATTGATTACCTATTAAGCACTCAGCTCTGTACTCTGCCCTGTGATTATTAAAGAGATAACTTTTTGGTGTGATAAATTAGGATCAATTCAGAAAGGAGTAACATATAAGAAAAAAAAAATCTAAGTGAACTAGAAATAAAAAGATAAGTAACCACTATATCTTCCTGTCGTTATGGGACTTTGCAAATGAAGTGACTTGCATTTAATCCCTTTTCTAAATGTACTCTCTATGCATTTACAAATTTCTCAAAAAGTGAATGTGGATGGAAACACAGCTTTAAAACCATTTTGGAATATGCTCCACTGGTGTTAATTATGAAATCAAGAAGTCTGATTCACACCGGACTATGTTTCAAAATAAAATTGCCCATAAATATACTGTAGTTCTATCCTGACAAATTCATGTTTTAGAAAAGTTTCCATAATTCTTCAGTAAAGCATTAAACTCACTTCACTGTTAAATTATAAAAGAACAAAATGATCTACAGGTTTTTGCTTTAAAGAAATGACAGGGATGGCCACTACTTAAAGAAGATCACTTTCTTATGGAAAGTACTGTATATGATAATCACTCCACCAAAAGTGTCCATTCAAAAGAATGGCTGTATTGGGAGAAATTATCAATGAAATGTGGAGTTATGTGTGAAAATGTAGGTTATTTCAAAGTCATACAATCTTCTTTGAACCAAGCCAAGTTAAAGCAAAGCTGACCAACGAAGCCAGAAGCATCTCCATTAAGGGATGAAAATACCAGAGAACCAACAATAAAAAGGAATTGCTGATCAATAAATGGATTGAGTAGTGCATCAATCCCCTTGAATATGTCCAATTCCAAGCTTAGATAATATTCACCTGGATATAAAGGACAGATTATGTTTGCTAGTTATAATAAATCTCAAGTATCCAGTATCTTATAATTTACAATATATTTTCAGATATATTTTCTTCTTAAAATAACCAACTATGTAAAGCAGGTGCGTTTAATGAATTCCTACAAAGAACTGTAATAGGCACAGAAAAGTTGTGACAATCTAATTTGTTTTTCTTGATTCTGTCCTCCTCTCTCTGATAGATAGGACTATATTTGATTTTTCACGTGAATAAACTGAAGTAGGGAATTTAAATGACCTGTTCATACATGATAGAACCCATACGAGACCCTGTTCTCCAATCATAATCCAGGCAAATTCCACATACTGTTTAACTCTTAGGACACTGAAAAGAAATCACCACATAAAGCACTAAAGTATTAATATATAGCTGTAAGCCTGTTGGGTTCCCAAAGACTATCTGAGGGCAAAGTTTGGAAAACTTTGGCCCGTGGGCCAGCTGACTGATTTTACAAATAATGTTTTCTTAGAACATAGCAACACCCACTCATTTGTGTTTTATCTATGATTGTTTTACACTACAAAAGCAAATGTTGGAAAGTAGCAATAGAGACCAGATCCACAGCAAACCTGTTATATTTACTATCTCGTCCTTTAAGGAAAGATTTGCTACCAGCGCCTGGGATCCACAAGAGCCACGGACAATTTCAAATTATAACACAACGCTAGTGAAAAGCAGAAACTCATAATCAGGAAGGAGCTCAAAACCCAGAGCTTCTCCCTGAACAGTGAATGGCTTAAACCCCACGTTGAGCACCCCAACATTTATGATCTGCACCTGAGAGATAAGCCCCCCAAACACCTAGCTTTGAAAACCACCACAAGACCCACAAAATAGCTGTGAACTGAAAAACCTCTCTTAAAGGGCCCAAACGCCCCAGAGCCCAGCCGGAAGCAACCTCTTTTAAAGCAACCAGAATTTATATGAAAGAAACTCATTTGCTAACCTTAAAGCGTTGGCTTGAAGGTCAGGGCCTATGGATATGCTCCGAAGAGGGAGGCTGATGGGCACCACCATTTTTTCCTTCTTCTTCTTTTCAGCTGATTGCCAACTTTGTGCTTCCCCTCTGCCTTACTAAAAATTTGGGGAAAAAATTCTGGCACAAGCAACAAAGTGTAACGAGTTTGAAAGATGTCACCCCTATTCTTACAATAATAGCAACAAAAACGGAACAAATTAAAAATCATTGACTTCTCTTAAATACAGAGAACCGACAACATTGCTGAGAATATTGCAGGACAGACTGCCACGCTGAAATCTGTAGACAGGTGAATCCAGTCAGTCACAGCTTGATCTGCTTGCCTGGAGGATTTACTAGGTAAATGGAAGAATTGCTGAAGAGTGAGAACGTCCTGGGAGCTGCATTCTTTCATGCATTTCCTCTCTAAGATTCCAGCAGGTTCTCATGGTAAAGAGCCAAAGCAGCAGAAGAGGAAATGAAGAGGGGAGGAAAAAAGGAAGAATAGAAGGAAAGAAAGAAAGGTTTCTTGTATTTCTGGCAATGGGAAATGTAAACGTATCCCCAGAATGTTCTCCACGGGCTCATAGAACAGCCCAGCTCCGTGGGTACTCTCCAGGGGAGAAGACCTTACCAGAGCCATACCCACCTGCAGACAAGGGCATTTATGTCACTCTAGCTCCCACTAGATTTCTCTCTCACCTGAGGGGAGACAGGACCTAAGAAATACTTATGAAGTTCAAAGAACAAGGACACAGTGTCAAGAAAAGAAATTAATCATACACTAGAATTTAATCATAACATTATAGAATGCTTCCCCTCCTTCACACCTTATCACCACATCACCAAAGCTCCAGTAAATGAAAGTGGATTATAGATGAAATAATCACAAAGTATGGGCTCTATGTAAGGCGACAAAAAGGACAATAGACGAATTTGAATCAATAAATAGAAAACAACTATTAACATGATAGCTATTATTCATATATATCAGTAATCACTTTAAATGTGAATGGTGTAACTATAATCATTAAAACAGATTGTAAGAGTGGATATAAAAATAACTCACTATATGTTTAAATGTGAAGACTCAAATAAGTAAAACTAAAGTCATGGGAATGATGTACTGTGTTAATATTAATAAAAACTCTTTAATCAGTATATAAATTTCAGAAGAAGTGGATTTTAGAACAGGGAAAAGCATCAGGTGTAAAGAGGGAGATACAGATAGATATGTCTATATAGATAGATAGTAATATATATCTATATATGTATCTGTACATTTATCCGTATATCTATATATAGATAATGATAAATATTTATTTCTATATCTATAGATAGTTTGATAAAGAAATCAATTCTCCATGAAAACATAATTTTTAATGTGTGTGCATCTAACAAAAAAGCACAAACATATGAGGGAAAAAAAGCTTATAGAACTTAGAGAATAAATAGAGAAGTACATTATTTTGTTTGAGATTTCAACACCCTCTTTCAGTAATTGGCAGTTCAAGCAGGCAGTAAATCAGAAATGATATAGTTGCCCTGACCAGCACCACCATTCAATCACATTGACATTTATAGAATAGTCCATGAAACAACAGCAGAATACATATTCTTCTCAAACTCCCATGGAACACTGATTAAGATAGACAATAGTCCTGGTGATCAAAACGCCTTGACAAATTTTAAGGCATAGAAGTCCTACAAAGGATATTTTCTTACCAAAATGGAATTAAAAGAGAAGTTTATATGAAAGATACCTGGAAAATCCTCAAATATTTGGAGACTATAGAACACACTTCTAAAGAATATTTGGGACAAGATTTATTTTGAGAATAAATCTCAAAAAATTTTAAAAATTAAAACAAGTGAAATAAAATCACAATTTTAATTAAATTTAAATTTAAATTAAAGTGTTACAAAAAACATGATCTAAAATCAATAATCTAAGTTTCCATCTTAGGAAACTAGAGAAAGAACAATTTAAGACAAAAGCAAGCAAAGGAGAACAATTCATAAAATCAGGTAAAAAAAGATTAATGGAATTGAAAAAACCATAAAAGCAATTGACAAAATCAGTAAAACCAAAGGTGATTTCTTAAAAAAATCAATACAATTAATATAAGTCTAGGCAGGACAACCAAGGGGGAAAAAAACAGTGGAAACACAAATTATAAACATTAGAAATAAAAGGGGTATTAAAAGTATTAATTCATGAACATTAAAAGGATGACAAGTGAACACTGTGAAAAACTCTGCCCATAATTCTGATAAATTAGATAAAACAGGGGCGCCTGGGTGGTTCAGTCGTTAAGCGTCTGCCTTCGGCTCAGGTCCTGATCCCAGGGTCCTGGGATCAAGCCCTGCATGGGGCTCCCTGCTCCATGGGAGCCCCTGCTTCTCCCTCTCTCACTCCCCCTGCTTGTGTTCCCTCTCTCACTGTCTCTCTTTTTGACAAATAAATAAATAATCTTAAAAAAAAATAGATAAAACAGACCAATTCATTGTAACACAAACTACCAAACTCACACAAGAAAAAATAATCTGTGTAGTTCTTTATCTATTAAAGAGATTGAATTAGTAATTGAATTAGTAATTAATAACCTTACAAATGGAAAACACCAAGCCCAGATGATTTCATTTGTGAATTTTATCAAATATTTAAGAAAGAAATGATACCAATTCTCTACTATCCCTTTAAAAAAAAAGTAGAAGCAAAAGGAAGTCTTTTTTGGTCTCCTGGGTGGCTCAGTCAGTTAAGCATCTGCCTTTGGCTAGGTCATGATCTCAGGGTCCTGGGATCAAGTCCCACATCGGGCTCCCTGCTCAGCGGGGTACCTGCTTCTCCTTCTCCCTCTGCCTGCCACTCCCCTTGCTTGTTCTCTCTCTCTCTGTCAAATGAATAAATAAAATCTTAAAAAAACCCACAAAAAACGGAAGTCTTTTTTTTTAAGTAATCTCTGAACCTAATGCGGGGCTCAAACTCACAACCCCAAGAACAAGAGTCACATGTTCTACTAACTGGGCCACCCAGGCACCCTAAAAGGAACTCTTCTTAACTCATTCTATGCTCATTCTCTGAGGCAAATATTACCCCAATACCAAAATCAAATTGAAACACTGCAAGAAAAGAAAGCTACCAGCCAATGTGTCTCATGAACATGAATACAAAATTCCTTAAACATAATATCAGCAAACCAATGTGTAAAGCAAGCATTAGCAAAAACAATGTATAAAAAAGAATTATACACCATGACCATGTGGTTTTACTCATTCTAGAAATGCAAACCTGGCTCAATACTTGAAAATCAATAAATACAACCCACAATATCAACAAAGTTAAAGAAGAAAAATCAAATGATCATACAAATTATTGCTTAAAAATAGCAAAATCCAACACTTATTCATGACTTAAAGAAAAAACTCAGCAAACTAAGAATAGAGCAGAAATTTGTTACATCTAGAAAAAACTTACAGCTAACATCATATGTAATGTGAGAAACTAGACTCTTTTACCCAAGTTGGGGAAAGGGAAGGGTGTTCCCTCTCACCACTTCTATTCAACATCATATTGGAATTCCTATCTACTGCAATTAGACAAAAAAAGAAAAAAATGAAAAAGAAAACCAAAAGTATAGTTTGGAATAGAAGAAGTAAAAATATGTTTGCTTGCTGATGACATGATTGCCTATGTAGAAAATCCCAAGCAATTAAAAAACAAACAAATCTGGAACTAATGAGTGAGCATGGCAAGGTTGCAGGATACATGGTTAACAAAAAAAAAATCATAATGAAAAAATAAAAAAAGATAAGAAAAGTCAATTTCTGTCCTATACACCTGTACTAAACACTTAGAATTTGAAACTAAAGTGCATTACCATTTATATTAGCACAAAAATATCCTTAAATGTAAATCTTATAAAAATATGAGGAAATCTACAAAATTCTGATGGAAGAAATCAAAGATCTAAATAAATAGATATTCCTTGCTCATGGAATAGAAGGCACAATGTTGTTTAAAAGGCAATTCTTCCCAACTTGATTTATAGATGGGTGCCATCCCAGTACAAACACAAGTAAGCTATTTTGTAGATGTGGACAAACTGATTCTAAGCTTTACATGAAAAGAAAAAGCTCTAGCATAGCCAATACATACTGAAGAAAAATAACTAAGTTGGAGAATTCACACTACCAATTTCAAGGCTTGCTTTAAAGCTATAGTAATTAAGACAGCATGGTATTGTCATAGATCAATGGAACCAAATAAAGAGCCCAGGGGAAAGAAATACACATATACTCAATTGATGCTTGAAAAAGGAGCGAAGGTAATTCATTGCAGAAAGGATAGTCTTCTTAGCAAATGGTGTTAGAACAATTGGATGTACACATGAGAAAAAATAAACCTAGACAAAGACATCATGACTTTGCCAAAATTCACTCCAAAATGGATCATAGATATAAATATGGAACACAAAACTATAAATATCTTGGAGGAGAACTTTGCAGAAAATCTATGTGACCTTGGCCGAGTTTTTTCGATGCAACATCAAAAGCATGATCCATGAAAAAAATTGATAAAATATACTTCATTAAAATAAAATCTTCTACTCTGCAAAAGATACTGTTAAGAAAATAAAAAGACAAGACACTGAGATAAAATGTTTGAAAAACATATCTGGAAAATATATTTTATCTAAAATACAGAAAGAACCCTTTTTTTTCTATATTTTATCCAAAATATAGAAGAAAGACTTAAAACTCAACAAAACCAACAACCTAATTAAAATATGGGTAAATGATCTGAGCAGTCACTTCACCAAAGGAGATATACAGTTGGCAAATAAGAATATGAATAGATGCTCGTTATAATTTGTAATGAGGGAAATGCAAATTAAAATGAGATACAACAGCAAACTTATTTGAATGGCTAAAATCCAAAAAGTTCCTGATACAAAATGCTCATGAAGGTGTGGAGCAACAGGGACTTTCATTCACTGTTGATGGGGATTCAAATGGTATAGATATTTGGGAGCACAGTTTGGTATCTTTTCAGTAAGCTTAACATAGCCTTACCATATGATCAAGGAATCACGCTCCTAGGTTTTTACACTAGTGATTTGAACATTTATGTCCATGCAAAAACCTGTATAGGAATGTTTACATGAGCTTTATTCATGTTGCCAAAAAGGAGGGCAACCAAGATGTCCTGCTATAGGTGAATAGATAAGCCAACTATGGTACATCCATCTAATGCAATACTAGGCAGCAATAGAATAAATGAGTTATCAAACCACAAAAAGATCTGAGGGTGCCTTAAAAGCACATTGCTGTGCGAAAGAGGCCAGTCTAAAGGGCTACCTGTTGTATGATTCAAATTATAAGATATTCTTGAGAAGGCAAAACTATAAAGAAAGTAAACGACCAATAACTACCAGATTTTGGTGGGGGGGAGGAAAGAAGAGTTAAATAGGAAAAGCACAGGGACATTTTTAGGACAAAGAAACTATTCTGTATGATAATGTGATTGAGGTTATATAACACTACAATTTGTCAAAACCCATTGAGCTTATAGCATTATATAGAATTAACTTGAATATATGTAAATAAAAATATTTAGGAGATTGAGGGAATCTCAGAATGGAATGCAGAATGTGACAAAACAATATAACTGTACTATATAACTACATAAATCTATGAAACAACCTCACTGAAAGTTGGGGGGGAGGTGCTGACCTAAGTAACTTTGGAAATAACTAGAGTCTGTAAAACTAAAGGTAAAAGAAATTGTACATAGCCCTGTAATCTAGGGGATAAAGTTTTGTCTCAAAGGGGAAACTGGCTCACAATCTTGTAGATAAACTTGAATAATTAACTAAATAAATAGCAGTTATGAGAAGCTAGTTTGCTTATTGTTGGAGCACAGTTTAGATATAATAATCAAGTGTAGAAGGCTAGGATGATCCATGAGCTAGTGGATTAGTGTTGGAACCATGAGCATAAACTCATATTTTGCTTAATGCAGATGCAGGTGGTAATGTGTGGAAATATTTATGATATGATTAAGATATGTGTATATGCAAGTAACAGTAAAAACACACATACATTCCCTTGCTCTGTCAGCTGAAAAGGCCTAATAGGAAAGAAATAATATCCCCGTAGCAATAACAACACCTATTGCCCAAACTTGGTGTCTAACATCATTCTCCAATAACATTTACCCTGTGGCTCTTTGGAGAAATGGCTTCTTCTGGGAGTGGAGCAGGGACTATACATGATAAGCCTAGAGCATGTGATAGTGCTGAAAAGTGAGGAGCACTACACACACACACACACACACGGGTATGTCATAAGGACACAAAAGCCAACTGTAAGAACTCCCAATGACCAAAGCTGGAACAATTGAGCAACAAAATTAAGTAATATTGTATTATAACCTAAAATAGAACAAAAGTATCCATAAGTACATACTGATATAAATGAGTGAATAAATAAGTAAATAAGTTGGGAGAATAGACACATAGTCCATAAAAAAATGATCTTCAGTGAGAGGAAGCATAATTTTCCATGTCCTAGGTATGGGATCCACATAGATACTTCCTTGCAAAAAGTATAGTATGGAAAGAGAGAAAAAAGATTAACTTTAGAGTGGAGAAAATTGGCAAACACTACCTCAAGCAGGTAATCAAGGTCAACATCAGCAGAAATAAACCACACTGATAGTATGTACCCTTGAGTTACCATATAATGAAAATGATAGTTTACCTCAATGATATTCCTCCTCAAAACCCATAACCCCAGTCTGATCATTAGGAAAGCACTAGTCAAAATCTAACAGAGGGACATTCTACAAAATACCCAACCAGAGCTACTCAAAACAGTCAAGGTCATCTCAACCAATGAAAGCCTGAGAAACTATCACAGCTAAGAGGAGACTAAGGAGCGTGAAAACAAAGTAATGTGGCAGGTACCCTGGATAGGATGCTGGAACAAGAGAGACATTAGGTAAAGTCTATGGAAATTTGAATAAATTATGAGTTTTAGTAATGATGTATCATTACTGGTTCATTAATTAGAATAACCATGTTGCACTAATGGAAAATGTTAATACTAGGGGGAACTGGACAAGTGTTTTATGGGAAGACTATATTGTCATCACAACTTTTCAGTAAATCTAAAATTGTTTTTGTTTTTTTTTAAGATTTTTTTAAATTTATTCATTTGAGACACAGAGAGAGAGAGAGCATGAGCAGGGAGAGAGGGAGAGGGAGAAGCAGGCTTCCCGCTGAGCCAGGAGCCCGATGTGGGGCTCAATCCCAGGACTCTGGGATCATGACCCGAGCCAAAGGCAGACGCTTAACCATCTGAACCACCCAGGTGCCCCTAAAATTGTTTTTAAAAAATAAAATATATTCAAAATTTTCTTGGGAGGAAGCCATTTGTGGCCAGCGTTGTCTCATAAATCAAACACTATACAACACGGAATGACAAATGAATGGCAGCCCTTAAGTTGTGCAATACAGTGCTCTCTTTCCACAGCGGGATTAAGCTCCCTACCTAAGTGTTTGCCTTTGCAACATGACTGGTATTCACTACTTGTGTCTTTGGTGGAAGCCTAGCTTTGAGGTAACTCTTGTGTACCTACAAACGTAGCAAGGTGTCACAAGCAAGTTCTAACATCCAAAGAAATTTCACTGTGTGGGAGGTATATGTGTCAGGGGTATGGTATGGTATCTGCAAAGATTGTGTGAATGACTATATCCTTATCAATCTTCTTCAAACCATGGCTCGAATATCACCTTCTTGTGAAGCAAAGTGTATCCTCACTGCTTTTCTCTGCCATATTCTCTACTGCCATAATGAGTCAGTGAGTGGTTCCCTCCACCATGTTCCAAGGCCACTTTATATTTACCTCCAATAGCATCTGGATTGTGATAAATGTACTGCTGGGCACATGTCTCTTGTGTTTTTGGTGTTGGGAGACCATGTGTTATTCTCCCTGATTTTCTCAACATCTGCTAAAATGCATGCCATGTAGTGGGTACTCAATAAATATTTGCTGTTTGGGATTAAAAATGGAAGTTGAATAAGTGAGATGGCTTCGTGTCATTAGAAAGAGCCTAGGATGAGAATATAGCAGAATAGATTGTCACTATCTTAGGGTGTGACTTCTGCAGCCTATTATATATTTGTAACAGTATTTTACATTGCACAGCTTGGTGTAGTACTTAGGGTAAGTGTGTGTGTGTGTGTGCGTGTGTGTGACTTAGTATTTTAGAACCAAATCATCCTAAAAATGAAACGGTATAGGGATCAATCATATAGAGGTCACATTTTAAAGATATTTAATGGTATTTTTAAAGTGGATCATTTGATGAAAGTAATTGCTTAGGAAGCAAAATATCTTCTAAAATTTGCATTTTCACCTCTTGATATTTTTAGTAGTTGAGGGACACTTTAGGGACATACTGACTTACAAGTAGTTTAACAGTTGTTTAACAGTCTGAGATTTAACTTTGGAAAAGATTAACAATGCTAACCATACACTATATTTCCCCAAAAGATATCTACTAAATACTTGAGTATTCCAACCAATATCCCTTGGCTCTTCTATTATTAATGCAAAGCAGTGTAGGTATGTTATTTAAAATTTCATTATTATTCTGATCTTTTCTCTTCTGGGGCAATGTCTTAAGGCAAAGGCTAATTATAAAAGCCACATCTCAGATCACTTCTACTTGAATTAAAGAACTGCCTGGAAAAAGAGAAGCATCTTCAATTGCTTTATAAAGGTGATGATGTTGTTGAGATCCCTATGTCTCTCAGTGGGACTGTTGCCATGTTTAACATATTTAATACATTTAAGAAGCCTACTCTTCAGAAAAGCAGTTAGAGGTCATAATGGAATACTCTGATTTACTTAATGTTATATACAGTATAAAAATAAATGGAAATGATTAGGGAAGGGAAAATTGGGGGCTGAAATCTACCTTAGGGAGTAGCAGACATGCCATAGAAAATAGCATCTGGCTTTTAGAATAGTTTGGTATGTGACAAAACAAGAACCAGCTCAGAAATGAATAGCTCTGCCTCCATAATGCTCTTTGAGTTCAAATCCCAAGGTTCTACCAGCTTTGTGCAATCAATTTAATTAGAAAAGAGAACACATTATAAAGTAGCAAATGATTTACAAGGGCAGAAACCTTCTGCAATCTGGAATGTTAAATACTCTAGGATGATTCACTCATAAAAGTCTAAACTATGACTTCAGTTCTAGTTATTGCTATACAGTTCAATAAATCTATTAATGTTTATTAATGTTGCAAACCAATAGGAAAACAAAATTAGAATCCATAAGAAATTTAGGATTTTAATGTAATATAAAGTTATACAATTCTGTGTCGGTTGGTGCTACTTCCTTATACATATTCAATTATATTCCCTACCTCTGAGTTGATAATGGTAATGTTTGCCTTGGCACAAAATACAGAAGGGCAGTCTTCCATCTAAATCAAAATGGGTAGAATGCACCTACGGCTGGAGCAGATCTTGCTTATGACTTGTCAACCTTGCTTTTGCCAGATAAGAGTCAAACCTCAGGTTAGTAGCAGGAACAAGCCATTTTAATTGCCTAGTAAGGAATACATTAGTGATTCCATGTTACAAACTGGCCCCCATGTTCTAATATTTTCTCTAAAAATATTACAGTGAAAGGATTTCAGAGTACTTGCTTTCCACCAAGAAAAGTAGAAAGAGCATGGAAAGCCATCTCGTAAGCATAGTTGCCCTTTTAAAAGGGGTCTGGATCTACGGCTCCTGATTTATTTTCTCTTTCTTGTTTGAACCCTCGCTGGGTTTATGATTTTAAAGATTTGCCTGATTTGACCCTAATTTGAGCAGAAGACATTCTTAAACAAGGAATTTCATGTTAAAAATGCATATTATTAAATCGACTTGTACTGTTCTGTGTCGGCCACCTTAAAAATCAATACCTCATTAAAATATATTTGTCGGAAGGTCAAAAATAACTCAGTTACAGTTCAGATGTGCAAAAAATCGGGTGATTAATGTGCTTCCCAATGTGTTCACTTGATACCATGAATTGCTGGGAACCAAAGGGAACCTCCACTTTGTTTTTATCCTAAGTGAAGTGGACGCATGCTAGAAGAATTGATAGAGGTACACTAGTGATGGTGCCTATTATCCTGGTATTTGGGGTCATCTGTTGGCCAGTGCTGTCTCCTTTAATCAAGGAATATTACACCCCTTGATAAGATAGAGACCATGCAGTCTGATATCAGAAGGGAAAAGTTAAAGGAACATGTCGGGCTTATTATCTTGCTTTCGTTCCTAGAACACAGATCACTGTTGAAAGATAAATCAGGGAACCAGGTCTGATATTAATGTAAGCTTACTTTCTGCTGCCTCCGCATTCAAATCATTCACCAGCCCTGTGAGTCTCAGTGCTCTGTTCTGTCCCCACGAATCTCAAAAATCATTGCTCAAAAACAGCTAATCCCTGTCTCTAGTTGATGATTAAATGATGGAAAAAAAGACAAAAAAATCAAGCACATTTTAGTGTAAGTGATATATGATACAGAAAATGCCAAATAGAAGGAAGATCCAAGGAAGAAGCAGGAGGATGTAATGAAAGCAATGCAAACAAATGGCAAATGCTGTGAGTTCTCCAATGTGAACTTAGTGGGGTTTAAAAAAATATATATTTTCTTGCCTTAATCTTCTATTTCTTGTGCTCATCATTTATTTGCTAATTATGATATAAAAATTGCCCACAATTATTTGTTTGAATACCCTTTATGGGAGGATTGTTACTATGGAGACAGAAAAATATGTCATATTAAAAAGCCCCAAGGTTAATAACCTAAGGAGCTGCGGTAAATGGACAGACAGCATGGTGTAATGGATAAAAGCCTGGAATCTAGAACTAGCTTGCCTAGGTGTGCGTTATTACTACTTATTACATATATGACTTCAGGCAAATTACTGAGGTAATTTGTGTCTCTTTGTCTCAATTTGCCTTGTGTCTCTTTGTCTCTTTGTCCCAATTTCCTTGTTAGTATCCTGGGAATAACACCAGTGCCTCCCTCACACAATAGATGATTAAATGAGATAACACATTAAAAAAAGAAAAGAAAAGAAAAAAAAGAAAACCACTGAGAATAGGACCTAGAAATACAGGTGCTTAAAACAAAAAGAGTGAGAGAGATTTAGGGGAACTGCTTTGTTTGCTATATTCAGAAACATTTGAAAGAATACAAATCCTCCCATCATTAATATTTTCCTCTTTTTGGCCAGTAGCATAACTATGGGAAGACGGCTAAGAGGCAGATATTCCTTGTGAAGCACGGAGGGAGCTGGGCTCAGCACCAAGTCTCACGTTAGCAGTACTCAGTCATTCTGGTCACATCTGCTTCCTTCAATTCCAAGTGTTCCTTGCCGGTATTTTTCCGGCTAAGACCCTGATACTTCCTTTGCTGAGATTCTATTCAGGGTTTATTACATAGCACTCCACTTAGAGATGCTCCCTAGATGCTACCAGTGGATAAAATCTTCAATGTTTGTTAATTTACTTATTAAGAATGAGTGAACCCGATGGGAAAAATACTTAGAATTTTTACAGTTCACAATTTTTCTTAGCCTGTGCCTTGGTAAGATTTCACTTTCAGGTATTTACACAAAAATAAAGTACCATGACTGTAGACACTATTTTATAAAAAAGAAATTTTTGCTCTTAAAAACTGTGTTATTATTAAACAATGTGTGATAATGATAAATTGCTATGGATAAATATACTATGTGATTTATCCACTTCTAATTTAATTTATACATTTAGTCAAACTTAAACCATTTTCAAATAATCGGGTGAAATTCTCTCTATGTAAACTGAATATGTCAAGTGCAGATATGTGTTAAGTTTTAATAGAGTTAAAATTAGGTAATTAGTGCTGCAGAGGAAGCTTCCAGAATAATGTAGAGGTCATCTGGAATAAGAAAGAAGTATCTGAAAACCAAGGTGTCGGTATAAGCTGGACAATTGCCTAGAACTTGCCTGAGCCCTAAGATTGGATAAAAAAGACAAGAGGATAAAAATTTACTCAGCAGAGAACATATGGCAATGTATTCTTAATTATTGTTTTTTAAAAAGAGAGAGGATAGGACAATGTAGGTAAAAGCCAAGGGTGCAGATTTTCATTTTGTATTGTCAGAGGTGATGAGAACAATCTGTTTTGTAATTTAATTTTAAATTCCTAATATAAAATTAGAACTTTGGGCATCAGATGTTATCAACAACAGGTTTGAAAGCTTTCTTATGGAGCTGTTAGCATATTTGTTTTATTTCTTCCATGTAAACCTAATATAACATAGAAATAATTTCATTTGTGCATTAGTGACTAATTGAGCAAACCCCTTTCTTTTTTGAGAGTTTTTTTCCCTAAAATACCCATACCTACATAAAGTTGCCATGATCTGTGGTTATTACTTAGCAGAGTTTTTCCCCCAAATAAATGTCATAGGGGAGTGACTTTCAATCAGAACATCTCATACATAATGCATAACTTGAGCAATTAATTTTTTCCTTTGGTAATAATGGAACATTACCCAGGAAGGGTCAAGGTGGGGAGGCAGTAAGTAAAAGCAAGCTAATTATTGTCCTGCATTAATTCATTTTCTTCTTGTCCACATTAATTGTAGAGGAATGAGCTTGGTCTATGAGCATTTCTAAAGATAAACTTAATAATGTCACAATAATTGTTATGTTAACAATAACAGATAAAATGTCATACATTCTCTACATGAGGCATAATTCATTCTTTATATGTATTATTTTTATTAATTCCTATGAAAATCTGATTATCTATTTTTAATATCCTTACTGTACAAATTAAGGTACCAAAAGAGAACATTTTAAATAATTCATCAAAGTTTACACAACAAAGAAATGTTAGCAACTGGAAAATAATTAAAAATGTACTTCATAGACCATTTATTCTCACTAGCATGTAAATGAGATATTATGGAAACATGTGAATACATACATCAGCTCCACTCCCTTTTCTAGACAAAACATTCTACAGATTTGGACCTCTATGTAATCATGGATATGAGTTATTTTACATGTGCAGCCTTATTTGTAGCTGAGATAAATCACTTAGCACTGCAGAACTCAATAGAACATATCACGTTTAAATATTAAAATGAATAAGCACAAAAGAATGACATGAAATAGTTCTGTAAACTATTTTCATATGCTCACAAATTTTTAAGGACACTAAAATTATGTTTACTTTTTTGTATTTTGCTTCTGATTTAGATAAGAATTGATTTTTGAATTATTTAAAATATACGAAATTCCAAATTGATTTGATATGTTGTTGTATACAGATTATTGATTAGCTGGAACTTGAAAGTAACATCATGAAAATGTTTTATACTATTCAGTTTTTACATACATTTGCATTGATCTTTCTGATGCCCACCTTGGCCAAATCCCAGACAGTTTGCACAGCTTCTGGTCAGTGTCAAAAACACTTTTAAAATTATTTTTTCCTTATGTCCTGTGAGTTAACGAAGGGTAATATTTAAGCACCGCAGGTATTAATGTGAAGCTGTGCTATTTTCATAAATATCTGCATTGATTTAGCCTTTATGAAAATTTACAAAAATGAGATCTTAATGCCATGTCTTTAGCTTAGGATACAGCTGTGTTCTTGCAACACCCAGGTGACTACAAAAAGGTCAAGTGTGATTGAAATGTGACCGAGTATAATTTCAAGGAAATTGCAACTTCTGTACAAGAATCAGATAGTATTTTTTGATATAGTTTAAAAGGACATTTTTTAGACTAGCAAATAGATATGCAACCATGTATGTTCTTTTCCTATGTACCTATAATTAACAATCCCATCATCAACTAAACCAGAATTTATTTTAACACATCTGCTTAGTGCCACAGGGCTCAAACATGAAACCCCGTTGATGCAGATGGTCATTTTTTAAAGTGTTCATCCAAATTGATAGGTTGTTCTGTCCCATGACAGAACGCACTGGATCCTCAGAAAACCCTATTTCTGTTTTTCTCATCTATCTTCCATGGATTGATTTACCTGTTGTTTATCGTACTTTCCAATTCTTCAACGAAGATTATGTAACACTATCTTTTAAATACGGGGAACAATCCTTTATGGAATAATTCCTGAAAATATCCCCAATTATACCCTTTCAATTTTTATGTCAATATGATAGAAATAGAAATGTTCTCTCAACTCATACATTTCTATTTTATTAGCAAGTTTTTTCTTTTAACATTTTGTTTTGTTTAGTATTCACACTCTTCCCTAAGTAAATGATGATATGAATTCATAAAGATTTTCTATGACTTATGACTTCTCATCTACTTTTAATATCCTTCTAAATTGTTGTATTTCCAGTCTTGGGCTTTTGTAAGGTGATGATACCTATGTTGCTGACATAATGGTATCTGAATTGATATTGATGGAAAACCTTGCTTCTATTACATGGTGTGGTGTTTATGTTTCCAAGTACAGAGGAAAACAATACTGTAGCTATTCAAATCCACTATCTTTAGCTAAAAATTATTCAAAATATTTTACCTAAATATATATGGTCAATTTGGTTCAGCTCATTTTCACATGCTGCTAATAAGAAATGAACATATAAAACAATTTTGAGGACACTGTATTCACCATTTTCTTTCTGTTCAACCTATGAATTTTGAATTCCATCTTGATTTGGATAAAATAATAAGGATCGCTCTTAAAATGCTGATTAAAATTAAAGGGTTTTATTATCTTATTATCTGATGTTATCATAAAGCTTGTTATCTGGATGTTACCATGGATTTTATCATGTCCAGCAGCTTAGCATACTTCCTTCATAATGTTACAATAAAAGTAACTATTGCACCTAATTTTATATCCCATAATAAAAAAATGACACTGAAGAATCAGTTCTGGTCTAAGTTCTTAATAAAAAGGAAATGCTGAGAATTTTATAATGTTTTATTCTATGCATGGTAAGAATCAGTAAGGGTGATCAAAATATTTTGGATGAATATTAATTCAACTTTGAATCAAATACTTCTTTCATTTATTGCTATCATTTTTAGTGGCAATAAAAATTTACTTAAAATTTTTCACGCTTTCCACAATTATCATAAAGTTTAAATTTAATGTTGAGTAAACCTTGACATGTATTTTGTTATTGCATTGTGACATGATAAAGATGTGATTGGTTACATATAAAAATGACATAAAAATCTCCCAGACATATTTTCATACTTCCTTTTTTATACAAATCTGTAATACCAAAGACAATACAAATCTATACTGTATCTTTGATTAATTAACATAGACCAAGAATCTGCCTAAATTTGAGATCAGTTTTCAAGTATGGTCTTGACAATGATTTTAAAATATCAAACTGTTGTGAATCATAGAATCTCAGCCAGAAACTTGCTTATGCATAAAAAAGAAACAGTTTTTGAAAATTTTATATAATCACCCAGATTCTACTAGGTGTTATCTCCATGTAGCATCAGGAACTTAAAACACATAAACACTTTACTCTCACTTGGTAAGATTAAAAAAAAAAAAAGGATAAATGAAATAATATTAAGGTGATCTAGTTGAGGGCCTTTCTCACATTAAACATTCAAAAATTTTGAGACTTTGTATTGGATTGTAGTGAAAAAAAAATGCTAGAGGACTATTTCAGTTACATGCCAGAGTTGGCCTGCAGAGAGCTGGTGGTTAGCATCACTCCACATCTGTATTCGGGGACAACATGTGGGTAGCTTGAAATAACCAAGGGGTATTTACTCCCAGGAAATTCGAAGACGCTACAACTTTTCTCCCCTACACCGAGAACTGGAAACCACTCTTAACTAAGAGACTACCAATTTGCCCAAACACATATTAGCATTTTTAAAATTTTAAAAATAAAAAAAGCTCTAATTATTTGACGGCATAGCAGAACCAAACATGCATGCTAATCTTTTAAAGCGAGGTCCCAACTCGTTAAGGTAATCATAATTTTCATCCTGATCAGAGACTGCTGATCCTAAGGAGCTCAGAGATCCAGCTAATGACCCTGTTCCCTCAAAAGCGTAGGTCTGGAGGGAGTCAAAAGGAGGGGCACAAGGATCAGTATTAGCTTCTTCGAGCTTTTCTAGAATGAATTTCCGGAAGATGGCGCTGTCTGGGCCAACCTGTAAGGACTGGCGGTACAGACTCCTGATCTCTGCGGGAGCGGTTTTCCGTGTCTGGCGTTCCCGCAAGATGGTGCTACTCCTCAGCTCCGCAATATCAAAAGCCTCTGTATCTTCTTCTCCTCCCCCTTCATCGTCGTATCTGAATATATTCTCTCGGAAGTCTTCACCTTTCTCTGGAAAGAGAGTCTGCTTTCTTCGCTGTTTCAGTCCTAAGATCAAAAAAACAAACCCTGACAAAGAAAGCGTACGAGGACATTAATTAACATAGTATAATAAGTATAATATGTGTTAATATAAGTTTATATTCATCAATATTACATATTATTTATTTATTTATTTTTTTTTAAGATTTTATTTATTTATTCATGAGAGACACAGAGAGAGAGAGAGGCAGAGGGAGAAGCAGGCTCCCAAGGAGCAGGGAGCCGGTTGCGGGACTCGATCCCAGGACGCTGGGATCATGACCTGAGCCGAAGGCAGAGGCTTAACCATCTGAGCCACCCAGGCGCCCATTATTTATAATAAACTTTACAATCCTTGCTTTTGTTAAAAGCTCAAGACATGAGTTTAGATTTTATGATTATAAGACAAAAGAAAACAAACAGCTGAGCCTTGAACAATGCAGGGATTGGTGACATCATTCCCTGCACAGTGGAATATCCTCGTGTAACTTTTCAATCCCCAAAATTTAACTACAGTATTTGCTGTTGAAAATTTACTAAAGGGTCATGCAGAATGACATAAGGCAGTGTAACAATATTTCTGGCTGATGATTTAGAGCAGAAAAACATCATAAAAATAAAAGTGAACTGTTTTGTGATGATCATCAATTTAAAATCGTATTTTTTATATATTGAAAACAGAAAAAGAAAATAGCATAAGGGAACATTTTTCAATCTATATGCATTTGTCAATTTTAGTAACCAATAATCCACGTTAAGAGAAGCTAAGCACAACAGAGCAGTTTGAAATTCCCCACTGAGACTAATTCTGTGGCATAATGATTTTCTACGTTAATATTCATTGACTACAAAGTATATGCCACCAGATAGTTGGTTTAGAACCTGTGCTCAGTGATACCACATTAATTTCAGAAAGCCCAAACTATGATTTTTTAAAATCATAACACTGGTACGCCCACAATCAATATTTATTACATAAGATAATTTTAATATCACATAAAAACAGTAATTTCAAAGCACCTTTTTTTCTATTTTTAGAGAAAATTGTGCATGTGTGTGTGTGTATCAAGAATAGCCAACCCTTTCATAGCCTTTAAACTATTCAGAATTTCACCTATAGGAATTGAAACAAACATGAAGTGATGTTATTAATATTATCATAAAGAGAAATACATTAGGCAATACCTTATATAAATCTTACCTTTTAAAAAATTGGAATAGTGTTCTTGAAATGAGGTCATTGAGTTTGAATCCAGGTACTGTGAAACTCAGCTAAGATATGTGGTTGATATAGAAAGGGAACTAATAAATAATTTTTTCAATCTATGAATTGGAGAGAGTATTCATGACATTTTCAAAGAAAACTACTGACTATTGCTTGACCCATACTTCCCACCATCTAAATCTTACTCATGCCCTGACTGTGAGGCTGTCCTTGGTTTACTCATGGGGCTTTTGGACTTGGTTTAGGTCTGTCCCTATGAGTAAATCAGTACTTGTCACCCTTCAAACACAACACTGTTTTTACTACACTTGATTCTGATATCCAGCTATGTAGCTCCATATTCGGTTTTAGGATCAAAGACCATTAAAAATTATCTTAAAAGCTGAGGCTGGGTAGGAAAGAATGGTAATTTGGATGGTAAAGAGGAATGCATGATTTTTTGAAGCTTTGAGAAATAATAGAAGAGTGAGGGCAAAGCAATCCCTGAAACATAGATGCCATTTTGAGCAGTGAGTTTGGGATTATAGAACCCGTGGCTGATATAATTGTTCTCAACACTCAATAAAGTGGTGTTGACTTTTGACATGAAGTTATAAGGGAAGCAAGAGAGGGTTTAGATTATATATACTGGTATGTTAAAGAAAGAGAAAAGGTTACACAAAATGAATTATTTGTAGTCTTGGAAGCCTGACTTTTTGGGGTTCATTTGCCTCGTCTGTAAAGTGAATATAACATCTGCTTCTAAAAACAACAACAACAGACAAACAAACAATCAAACAAGCAAAAAAACGGAGTTTGGGGCACCTGGGTGGCTGAGTTGGTTAAGTGGCCGACTCCTGATCTCTGCTCAGGTCATGATCTCGGAGTTGTGAGATCCAGCCCCGCAGGGTCACTCTTATTTTTCATTTACTCCACTGGTTTAAGAATTGCAACATATTCAGAAGAGCAATTACACACACACACACACACACACACACACACGCCCATACCATGCTGTGATAATAGAATTAACTATTTTTTATATTTATCACATTATTTCCAGGAAATGAAGACGGGTTCAGTTCAGCACTACTTACCAAATATCATCATGATGCTTATCAAAATAGCAAGTATGACTTCTGTTCTGAATCCCATGGCAAGTGTAAGGTCCTTATTCCTGCAGGTGTGTGTACTGCCTGAGTCATCACAGTCACAGATGTGTATGGTAAGGGTGTTTGTACTTGTAAGTGACGGGATTCCATTGTCAGCAATTAGGACAGACATGTAGAAGACAGGCTCTTCCTGAACGCTAAAACCAGTTCTATTGGTCAAAATTACAGCTGTGTTATCTAAAACAAAAACCCATGTGCATAATTTTTCAATAATATAAAAGAAATGCATACCAGTTACATGCACTAGAGCAATGTATAGATATATCATGTAAGTTTAAGTAATAAAGAAGAAATTTCTGATAAAAAGTCAAAAGATCCACTCAGAAAGTCATTATTGATTTGGCATTGCCTTAACCCTAATTACATAATTAGACGAATTACATGAATCCATTCCAAAATGTCTTTGATAAAGATAGAAAACGTTAGCTGTGGAACATAGAAAACAGCTTTTTAAACAGATGTCAATATTTTATAGAGGCTGCTATTAAATTTATGATGACAGTATGAGTTTCATTTGGGTTCTTTACTCATGACAGTGCTTTTTCTAATAGAAACTCATGCTTTTCACAAATACTGTAAATGCACAAGATTTTCAAAGTCATCGGCCAATATCAGAGCAAGTGGTCTCAAATCATGCATTTATTAATGAGACAGAAGGATTAGTTTCATTTGGTAGGAAAAATTCTATTGGGATGTTTCATTTTACTTTGACATTATTAACCCATTTTCTATTTAAAATTCAGATAATAGTTAAACCTCAGTAGCACTGATCACTCTTCTAGACAGAACATTTAAAAAATTAACAAAGATGAACAATATATGCTTCGACACTTTTGAAGTTGTTTTCCCCTGAATCCCAAAATATTCCAAGTAACCTTTTTTGGTGCAATTTCTTGCGTCTGAGTCCTATATTTCCCCCCTCTTTTTTTTTATTGCCATCCCCCAAAATATTTTCTGTAGTAATCAAAACTTAGAACACACGAACAGTAAAATGCAAATAAATGGAGTGTTTGAAAATGTGTGCCTGCCAACCACTTATCCCAAATCATCGTTTAAGACGAATTCTCCGTCATGCTTTGGAACCTATAAAACTTGTGATTTTATTTACTAGGCAGATTGAAAAGGTAAGAGAGTTTACATTTTTCAATTCATATTTTATCAGATTATTCTTAATCACAAACATTAAACCAAATTAATTATTTTCTTTGTTTTAATATACTTATTTTACCCCAGTGACTTATACTAATATAAACAAATTTAAGTTTAGTTTATTTCTTCTACTGATATTTGCATTTTTATCCTAAGTTTAGTTGAGTTTCCTTCATGGAGAAATTTGACAAGGAGAAAAGGGAGAGAACATGCCTGCATTTATGCTCCCACAAAAGATCTTCCATAGATCAAAGCCTAAAATCAGATGTAAGGAAGGACATCTGCAGGTGTTTGGCTATGGATACTTGAGTAATAAATCCTAAGGTGTTTCTTATCTTTAAGATATAAAGTAAAATTAAAATAGATTCATATTATGACAAGAATATCTTTTACTGACATGAAAGAAAAAAGAACAGAGTGGTTTTATGCAAAGTCAATCCACTTCTGTATGGAAGGAGAAGATAGTCTGTCTCTGCAGACAAAATCCTTTGGCACACTGTGTCCTTAGATTGATATAATCATTTCATTTTGAAGGAAAGAGAATAATCTTAAGCCAATTTTATATATTTATAGCTTCTAATTAATGACTCCAAATATCTGTGAATCAATCCAGCTAACATGACTGTAAGTATGTATCATTTTCTTTCCCATAGATTGAAGTTTGAGTTTTACAAGGACATGAAAGGAACAACTGTGTCTGCACAGCCATTATATCTGCAGGGTCATTCAGGTTTTGCAAGGTCTTGTAGCCACTGGTGACTTGATAAAGTGTTTCTCATTTAAAGAAACCCACTGAGAAATGGGGCTAGTATTTTCAGAACTTGACTTCGGGTTTTGTTTACCATTTTCACTGCCACTCTGTTCTATTTCTCAACATTATCATATTGCAAGAACCCTATAAAAAGCAACATTATAAATCCCCTTAAAATCAAGCACACTTCTCAAAGAAAGGATCAAAAGCCATCATGAGTGAATGGCATTACCTTCATTATCTATGATTATGAAACTTGAGTTCTTTGTGTCTTCCACAGGTAGATTAAAGTAAAAGTGGTGATCTTCTATGGATTCATCTCTATCCACTGCACTGATGGTCTGAACTACCTAGGGAAAATAGAAACAGGTTGCTTGGTTTTTGATTCAGGAATATAATTAATGTTATCAAGATTATTATCATTATTAGTATTAGCTTTTATCAAAATTGCTTTACCAAAATTTTTGTATATATTGCAAGGGTAACTCAATTTGGGGAGAATGTTAAAATATTTTCTCAGGTTAAAAATAAGTTTACTTGCCCCTTTCAAAAGAGTGTTTTGATATTACATAATCAATTCTTGTTGGGGGCTGAAATGATTTCTATCAGTTAAGTTCGTTAGAAATTCTCAAAATACTGCTGCTATAAAACAAGATTTCCTCCCATCCTCTAGGCCTGATTTCCCCCTTTCTTCCTTTTTTCCTTCTCCCTTCCTTATCTGAATAGCAGCCATTAGGATTTGTTGAAGTTATATATTCTCTGCTCATTTGGGAGCATAGCTGTGGTAAACTTATTGTCTTACTGAAGTATTAGCTAAACTAATGAGTTTTCAAATAGATTTGCGGAAATAATGCATTTAGAGCTTAGGGGCAATGTACATGATTTCCTTTGACCCATAAAGATTATAACAAAAGTGTTCCACATCAAATAAATTCCTATTTCAGATCATAAAAAAGTGAAGTAATGCAGTTATGAACACATCAGTTCACATTTAATTCTTTTCTTTCAAGACATGAATGTTTCAGTCAAGTGGTTCATTATTGTCAAAAAGGAGATACGCTGTCAAGATCATATAGTGAGATTGTGATTAATTCTGGAAATCAAAGTAAATTGATTACAGAAGTTATTGTTTTGAATTTTCTAGAATTAAAGTGCTTTTAACAATGTGTCAAACAAGAATATCTTTAGTTGCCAGATGACAGACCCAAATTTTATAATGTTATACTTCAAAGAATAGATATCTCTCCACATGAAGTCTTATAAAACCAGTGTAATTTGTACGCTATTTCTCTACATCGATTTATCTTTTTTTTTTTAAAGGTTTTATTTATTTGACAGAGAGAGACACAGCGAGAGAGAGAACACAAGCAGGGGGAGTGGGAGAGGGAGAAGCAGGCTTCCCGCGGGACAGGGAGCCCAATGCTGGGCTAGATCCCAGGACCCCGGGATCATGACCTGAGCCGAAGGCAGACGCTTAACGACTGAGCCACCCAGGCGCCCCCATCGATTTATTTTTCTTTATAACACATTCCTAGTCAAATCATATTCATATAGTGTTAATTAAATAATCTAATAAAACATTTTCATTCAATCCATGCCTCCAATAATAAATTTACATTGTATTAGGGTAATGCTTTTATTTTGGATTACCATAATAGCCAGAGTGAAGGGTGGGGGGACTTGAAACTCTGATATTTTGAATCCTGGTGTTGCCAATTACTAGTTTTTTGTTTTTTTTTTTTAACATTTTATTTATTTATTTGACAGAGAGAGAGAGCGAGCACAAGCAGGCGGAGTGGAGAGGGAGAAGCAGGCTCCCCACTGAGCACGGAGCCAAATGAAGGACTCCAACCCAGGACCCCAGGATCAAGACCGGAGCTGAAGGCAGTTGCTTAACTGATTGAGCCACCCAGGTGTCCCACTAGATTTTATTCTTAAAAAATGGAGATACTAATACTTAAGTTTTAGGACTGATTTTTAGAATTATATGTCATAGCTTTTCAAAGTGCTTGTCATACAGTCAGTACATGTTTATAAGGTGTTTTCTTCATGAAAACGTGGAATTGTTGGGATTTGCATAGACAAGATGGTATTCTGAATACTGTGTGTAATCTTATTACATATATATTTGTTTAATTAAGGTTGATAACAAATTGTAAAAACTCATGTTTACCTTATTGACACATGCAGTCTTGATTTTTAGACAAGGAATAATTTATCTCACTACCTGACTTTCTGTATTAAATACACGCATCAGACTAAAGGTTGAAATGTTTTCCTTTTGTGTATGGAGGCTTAAGAACACTGGTGAGATTTTAACTTTGTATATATTTTTAAATAATTTTAATTAATTAAATTACTCTCTACATATGTACAGGTAAACTGAATATGCATAGGTTTCAATACCCTGGCTCCTTTTTAATGTACATCCCTCCACTTACACTTGCTTTATAAATTGAACTTCCATATGCTTTATGGGTTTTACCACTTTGCAAAAATAGGAAGCCACTGACATAATACAATCAGTTACATAGCAGGTACAATTAATTCTTTTGAATTAACCCTAAATGTGTACACTATTCTTGAGAACAAATTTCTAGAAAAGAGCCAACATTAATGAACACAAAACGCTTGACTACGAATGCTCATTTTTTCCTTTTCACATGACAATGGAAATGTTTTTGTTTTAATCTTCCAATAAAATTCTAAGAAAAAATCTTGTTGCATTGATTAGATTTCTAAACTATTTGCTTACATCTACTTGCCTGGGGCCCAACACTGTCATACACATTGATGAGAGGAGCAAAGGCAAATCAAAAGCAAAGAGTAGACAAAGTAGACAAACATGGATGGTTATATTATGACAAATTCTGAGAGCTCAAATTTTTAAATTCCCCTTTGTCCTCAGTAGAATTTTGTCCAGTTTTTTTCTGAACCAATACATGTGATTTTCCACTTATGACACTTTAAAATCTATAATGGAAATATATTGTGAGAGCCTAGAAAATCTAAAAATAACCACTTCAACGTATTGTCATAGCCAATCTTCACAATTATCCTATGCAATAAATCCCATTATTGTCCCCATTTTATATTTACTTAGATTAAGGTTCAAGTCACCTAAGTATCTTGGGTAGGTAAAATGGCTGGGTCAGAATTTGAATGCAAGCTGATGCTACCAGTATGAAATGAGTAGTACGTGTGGCCCCCAGAGCATATTTTCTTCAGATTTATTGAGAAAAATAAAATTGATAAATGTTTAAAATGTACATCATAATGATTTGAAACACATATACACTGTGAAAAGATTCTCTCCATGTAATTAATTACCATATCTATCACCTTGCATATTTATCATTTTTAAAAGTTCTACTTCCTTAGCAAATTTATACAAAGAGTATTAGCTATAGTCACCATGTTATACATTAGATTCTTAGACTTTATTCATCTTATAACTGAAAGTTATATTCTTTTACCAACCTTTCCCCATATCGCCCAGCCTCAAGCCCCTGGCAACCACTTTCTATTCCTCCCAGGCACATTGTTCAAGCCCTAGACGTGTTCTTGTTCATAAAGTTTGCATACAAAAATATACTGTAATGGATGTGGTATGCAAGAAGCAAACAAAACCAAGTCTCGTAAAAGACAGACATACAGAGAAATAAATAATATAATTGTCATAGAAGGGATATAGACCAAAAATAATGGTTGGGGAAAAAAAGAAGAAAATAATCTGAGTATAATATTTAGGAAAAAGAAATGATTTTCCAAAGTGGAACTGAGCAAATGAGCTAACACTTGAGCAAAAAATATGAATTAATGGGGAAAGTGTGATCCAGATAAAAGAATACCATGTGAAAACCAAGAATGCAAAGAGATCATATGTTATTACATAGAAATACATGAAATTTTCATTTTTTTAAGTCAAAGAGAGTTAAACATTGGCAGTTTCATAAGTTTCAACTTAATCATTTTATGGAACTACAAACAGTATTTGACTTTAAAGATAATCATGGGAAAAAAGATAATCATTTCGTGTCCATCAATTACTTTGCACTGACTTCTTTTTCTAAAAAAAAGAGGCACACATGGGCCAGCTTACTAAAATGTCATTCTTAGATTATTATGTTGATTAAAAAAATCACTACAACATTCATTTTCACACAAAATATAGGTCTGACCTTTATTAAACATGCAATTTGGGGCACCTGGGTGGATCAGTCAGTTAAGTGGCTGTCTTTGGCTCAGGTCATGATCCTGGAGTCCGGGGATCCAGTCCCGCATCGGGGTCCCTGCTCAGCAGGGAGCCTGCTTCTCCCTCTGACTCTCCCCCCATCTCATGCTCAATCTCTCTCTCTCTCTCAAATAAATAAATAATAATAAAAAAATCTTTAAAAAAACATGCAATTTCTTTGATAGCTAGGCAAAGAAGCAAGTATCATATGTGGATTTGGAGCAAACAGGTAATACATTTTTTTTTAATTCTAATATAATAGATGGATTTATTTTATTTTTTTAATTTTTTATTATTATGTTATGTTAATCACCACACATCACATCATTAGGGTTTTTTTTGTTATATTAATCACCATACATTATATCATTAGTTTTTGATGTAGTGTTCCATGATTCATTGTTTGTGTATATCACCCAGTGCTCCATGCAGAACATACCCTCTTTAATACCCATCACCAGGCTAACCCATCCTCCCACCCCACTCCCCTCTAGAACCCTCAGTTTGTTTTTCAGAGTCCATTGTCTCTCATGATTCATCTCCCCCTCCGATTTCCCCCTCTTCATTCTTCCCCTCCTGCTATCTTCTTCTTTTTTTTTTTTTTAACATATAATGTATTATTTGTTTCAGAGGTACAGATCTGTGATTCAACAGTCTTGCACAATTCACAGCACTCACCATAGCACATACCCTCCCCAATGTCTATCACCCAGCCACCCCATCCCTCCCACCCCCCACCACTCCAGCAACCCTCAGTTTGTTTCCTGAGATTAAGAATTCCTCATATCAGTGAGAACATATGACACATGTCTTTCTCTGATTGACTTATTTCCCTCAGCATAACACCCTG
>NC_138381.1:9788439-9826118 GCF_054177405.1 Leptonychotes weddellii | reverse complement strand
TTCCCCTTTCTCCGCCTCACTGCCAACATCTGTCCTTTCCTGACTTGTTAATTTTAGCCATTCTGACTGGTGTGAGGTAATATCTCACTGAGTTTTTGATTTGGATTTCCCTGATGCCAAGCGATGTTGAACACTTTTTCATGTGTCTGTTGGCCATTTGGATGTCTTCTTTGGAAAAATGTCTGTTCATGTCTTCTGCCCATTTCTTGATTGGATCATCTGTTCTTTGGGTGTTGAGTTTAAGAAGTTCTTTATAGATTTTGGATACTGGCCCTTTATCTGATATGTCATTTGCAAATATCTTCTCCCATTCTGTCGGTTGTCTTTTGGTTTTGTTGACTGTTTCTTTTGTTGTGCAAAAGCTTTTTATCTTGATGAAGTCCCAGTAGTTCATTTTTGCCCTTGCTTCCCTTGCCTTTGGCGATGTTTTGGAGCAAACAGGTAATACATTTTGAGTCTGTTTCTTTACCTGAACAGTACATATCAATGAAATCTACCTCCAGTATTAGTTGAGGAATACATTTTTGAATAAGATTACAAACTATAAATTGAAATATGAACTATAAATCAGTGTACAGGTATTGAGTATTAATTGATATAAGTTATCAATTCCTCTGAATGTGTTTAACAAACAATTTCTTTCAAGAGAAACACGTTAAACAAAAAGTGAGAATTGCAATAAATGAATACATGGGAGGATTTTTAAAATTTCACCTAAATTGCTTGCTTATGTAATTATTCTAGGTATTTGTACTTTGCATCAAGCTACAGATATGAATTATTTCTCCCATTGTCAAGAAATATTGTCAACAAATTTGAAGAAGACTGTCACTTTTTGTATCACTCCACTGAAGAAATGATACAAAATTAGACTTGTTTAGATAAAATAAAGGATTCAAAAAGGTTGTTGAATATCTGGTCAAAAGGTCAAAGTATTAATTAATACAATAATCAAAGTAGAGCTAACAAGAAAATTTAGTCTATAGTCTCTGTTTTCTTTCTTTGTTTAGCACGTTATTAGGAGAAAAATGTTAAGAAGCTCATGATATTTTAATATCATGGTCTGGACAGAAGCAGAGATACTCTGCTTCCAAAAAGGACTTTTTTAGCCAAATTATATGTATTTAAGTGTCATAGATACGTAATGTTTTGCCATTTACTTACAAATATCTACTTATATTCAGTTAAAAATTTTACTTTCTTAAAGTTTTATCTCAGGATATATTTCATTTCTTTTGTTAAATTAATTTTTAAAACAAATCTTATAAAATTCATATAAAATCAACATATATAAATGAAAAAAATAAATTATAAAATTATCTGACTAATATCCCAAAGGTATCCATTCAGCAAATATTTCATTGGTATTTGGAGTACCCCAAGCCATCTCAGGCCCTGGGGGTGAAACAGGGGCCAGGACCAAGTGTCTCCATCACCACTGTTGACATTATAGTGGAGTAGAGGGACATAATACCTAAAGTAGAGAAGAAAAGTGCAGACTAAAACACCCAATATTTGGGGGTCAGAGGACCTGGCATCTAAACAAAAATTAGATTATACTTCAGAGGTGAGCAGTGGTGATATCATGAATGTTCTAGAAGGGCATATTACAGAGTTTGTACTTTATACTGAGGTCCACTCACAAGTTCTAAATTGGAAAAAACATGATTTTATTTTTTATTTAGGATCCCATAATCCAAATGATTGGGAAAAATCTGCATTTTAGAATGTTCATTCTGAAGACATCCTTAGTGTGAATGTGGAAATAGGGAACCTAGTGAACAAGCTGTTGCCACAATCCAGGAGAGCAGTTTGTACTCAAAACCTCCTGAAGTGATCTATAAAGACAACAACAATCACAGTTACAGAATGTGAGTTCTTTTTAATGAGAAATTATATGGAAGTTGCTGAAGTGTTTACATAAACTAGAGATGGTAACAACATGCTCTCAGGTGAAGACATCGTTTCCTAGGCTCCAAATTTCCCACAGGGAAAGTTGTTATCGTCAAAGTAACATTTCACCATTTCTAAGATGACACACAATATATTCTTCAGACTACTGTCCCACCACTAAAAATGGACGGCCATGGAAATTGTCTACATGCCTTCAGACTTAACTGATAAAAATAACTAATGAGCAACAACTGTGGGTGTATCCCTGCATGAGGGCTGTGAGACTGGATAATGAGAAGTTTGATTTTATAGGAGCGTCTTTCAGCAGAACTGTTCATGGTTCACTCCAGAAGATGTGTTGAGTCCCTGGTAGGGTCTCAAGAGTGAGGATAGAGTAAAATTGACCTATTACAGGGGTACTTAGGGGATGGAACCAAGAGAATTAATGATTTATTGGATATGAAGAATACAGGAGTAGAATGAATTAAAGATTATGTCCACATATCCTTCCTGCATAACTTGGTGAGTTGTAGTAATTTTGCAAGGGATGTTGAAAAAAAACAAAAAAACGGGGCAGGCTTGGAAGACAATTTGGTGTAACCTTAGGGTATATAGATAAAAATCTCTAGTTAATTGGGCATACAACTTGAAATACAGGACAAAAAACTGGCATAAAGATCCAGAAGTCATTTGAATATGAACTTTAATTAAGACATAGGTGCGACTGAAAGCAAAGAGAGTAATTTTGAAAAAAAAAATTAAAAGGACAGGACACAAGAGAGAAACGAGGTGAGAAGAAAACCAGATTATAACGCAGGACCATGGAAATTTAGGCAACAGAAAATTTTTACATGGAGACAATGTAAATGTCTACATTAGAATATTGTTATGAAAGAATCTAAAAATCGTTGATATTATACTTTACTTCTGGAAAAGATATTTGGTATCAGTTAAGATAATGGGAATCATTAATTTGAAAAATTAGAACTATTTCCACCAAACAGGAAAGGCAAATTGCCCTGATGTCAGCTCATTCATTATATTCATTCTGCAAACCACTGAGCACTTTCTCCCTCCTCTCCTCCCCACCCTGGGCATTTACACACTAAGAACAAAAACAAAAATTCTGTTTATCCATGTAGATCATTAAGGAAGTGCCTGATTTTCTCCAGAATGGAGTGCAATTATTCTGGCATTTTGATTTTCTATGATGAATGTATTACCTATCCAAAGCAGATAGACACTTTTTAATTTGTCATCCAGCAATTAAGCCTGTGGGAAATAAGATCAAGAACGACCTTCACAGTGGGGCGTCTGGGTGGCTCAGTTGGTAAGGTGCTGGACTCTTGGTTTCCGCTGAGGTCACGAGATTGATCCCTACATGGAGCCTCACGTGAGGCTCCGAGCTTAGGGGGAAGGTCTGCTTGAAGTTACCCTCCCTCTGCCTCCCCCACTACTTGTGCTCGCTCTCTCTCTCTCACATAAATAAATAATCTTTTTTTAAAAAAAAGATTGATCTTAACAGTATGAGAAAACATAAAATATTTCCTTACTGATTTTCAATTTATTACACGTGAAAATGATAGTATTTTGTATATATTGTGTAGATATGCATTAAATTAATTCTGCTTTTTTTTTTAAATTTTTAAACTTAAGAACATTTAACATGAGATCTACCCTCTTAACAAGATTTTAAGCGCACAATGCCACATTGTTAACTCTAGGCACTGTGTGTTGCAGCAGATTGCTAGCACTTACTCATCTTGCATAACTGGAACTTTATACCTGTTGAACAACAACTCTCCATTTTTTATATTTTTAAATGTGACTCCGGGAAAATTTAAAATTCCATCATATTTATTTGGCAGCTCGGCACTAGATCTCGTTTTCTCGACTAAATATCCTTCTTATCAGTAACTTTTTTATGTGTATTTTACATATCACTGTATGGACCTGAGCTTCAGAAGACTATGAAGTGGTAGTGTGAAAGCAGAGATTTCTTCCTCATCATTGTTTTAAAGTAGGCTACCACACGTGTTTCAGTATTAAGCGAGATTTTGACTATTGATTTGAGTGCTAGCATTATCATTTTATTCTTACTATATTTATTATGGCTGCATTTTATCTTGGTTCATTTGTTACCCTGCATTTAAGTTTTAATTTTGTCAAAGGGCTTCTTAGCATCACCAAATGAAAAGTTTATGTGTATCTTTTTGTTCCTTTGAGATATTGACATAATGGAAAATATTAATAGATTTTAAAATACTGTTTTGTTTTTCTCCTTAAAGACAATTTTCTTTCCGTTCTGTGCATCACCATTTAGTAGCTTCATAAATTGTTTTTAATTATAATTTACATATAATGCTTACAGCCATATTCTTAATAATCTTTTTGTGTTGATGTTTGCAGGTGTTTAATTTTATCACTTTTCTATGAGTAAAACCACTTAAAGTAATTTGAGGAGCCCCCCCCACTTTGTTTCGAATGCTTTTGGGAAAGTTTATATAGCATGGGGATTAGTAGTCAGTAATAATTTTAATTTCTTGGCCTAACATATTCTCAGTAATATTAGTGAGTTTTCTTTGAATCTCTATTCTTATTTTTCTTATGCCATTTCTTTTGCATTTTATTATCTTTTATTCCAGCAAATGATTTTGAACTTTTACTTTGAAATAACTGTAGATCCTCAGAAAATTTCAAAAACAGTGCAAAGAGCATTTTAAATACTTCTTTCAGCTAAGCCAATGGTTACATCTGACATAACTGTACTACAATATCAATTCGCGGAAATGGAAATGGGTATAAAATACTGTTAAATAGATAATATAATTTATTCAGTTTTCACTTGTTCTTACATCCACATGTGTGTGTGTGCGTGTGTGTGTAACTCAAACAGTTTGATCTCATGTAAAGACTAGTGTCTTTACATCCAATCAGAATACAGAAGAGTTTTGTCACCACATGTATGAAGTCCTTCATACTACTCTTTCTTGCCACACTTAGTCCCTACTCCTTCCGTTGTTCCTTGGCAACCACTAATTCCTTCTCCGTCTCCTATGGTTTTGACTTTTAGAGGATTTACTATAAATGGAATCATACAGCATGTAAGGTTTAGGGTGTTGCTGTTTTCACGAAACATAATGCCTTTGAGATTCATTGTGCTATGCATGTATAGATAATCTGTTCCTTTTATGGCCAGGTGGTATTCCATTTTATGGATGTATCAACACTTCGTTTAATCATTCCTCTGGTGACTGACATGTGGATTATTTTGGTTTTGGCTATTATGAATAAAGTTGCCATGAATATTTTTATGTGGACATAAGTATTTCTCTGACATGTGTGCAACACCCTGACCAAACGATGATTATTAGGTTGTACAATAAGTATATATTTAGTTTTATAATAAACTGTCCAATTATTATTCATTTTTTATTTCCACCTCCTCTCCTCCCAGCATTTGATGATGTCTATGGGTGGTGTTATTCTAACCGTTCTGATAGGTGTGTAGTAATAGCTCATTGTAATTTTAAACTGCATTGTCCAAATAACTAATGATGTTCACCATCTTTTCATGTGCATTTTTGTTTTCTGTATAACCTCTCAGTGAAATGTCTTGTCATGTCTTTTGCCCATTTTATAACTGGATTATTTATTGTGTTACTGTTGAGTTTTAAGAGTTCTTTGTAAATTCCAGATGCAGATCCTTTGAGTAATCTTTGGTTTTCAAATATTTTCTTCCACCCTGTAGGTCGTTTCTTTAATCCTTTTAACAGGGATTTACACATTTTTAAATTTTTATAAAGTCAAATTAATACCTTCTTTTTGTCATGGATTGGGCCTTTCATGATATAGCTAAGAACTCTGTCTAGTCACAGAGAATAGGTTTTTCTCCTGCGTTTACTTCTAAAAGTTTCACAGTTTTAAGTTTATGTATAAGTCTGTGATACATTTTGAAATAACTTTTGTATAAGGTATGAGCTTTAGGTGGCGTTTTCTATTTCTTCCCTATGAATATCCAATTGCTCCAGCAAAATTTGCTGAAAAGACTAGAGAATTTATATGTATTTTTGCATTTGCTCTGCAGTACTCTTCATGTCATCCAGATTTTCAAATTTATTAGAACACACAAATATCTTATTATAAAATGAATTTTTTACTGCTATTGATCTAATTATTTCTTTTTTTTTTTGATTTACATACTCAAAGGTACCATTTTTCTTATACTACAAATAACAGTTTTGAAATTAAATAATCTGGTTGACAAAGAAAGAAGTACTTAATTGCTTTAAGAAAAAATAGTGACAAATGCAATTTATTGAGTATTGCTCCAGAAATTTAAGAACAACAACTTAATCTGTTTCAAACCAATCAAAAATAAATCAATAATCTGACAAAATCAAAACTCCCAATAAGAAAACAAAACCAACCTGAATTAATGTTTATATTAAAGTTTGTAACTTTTTAATTTTTATTTTATAAGTAATGGATTCCTTTAAGCATGGGATAAAAAATATTAATCTGTTTCCACCCTTATCTGCATGAGAGTTTTGTTTCTGCGCAACGTCAAGTACATACACATCTTGTAGCTCATTTAGAATCCCTTTAGAAGGGAATGAGCCCCATGTTAAGAATTTGTAAGATTACTCTTAACTGTTAATTTTAACAGGAATAAAATTAACTTTCAACAAAGGCCAATTCTACCCATTTTCTCACTTAATAGAATTTTATCTTTACTAAATCCTTTTTTTTTTAAAGATTTTATTTATTTATTTGACACAGAGAGAGAGGGAACACAAGCAGGGGGAGTGGGAGATGGAGAAGCAGGCTCCTGACTGAGCAGGGAGCCCGACACGGAACTCGATCCCAGGACCCTGGGATCATGACTTGAGCCAAAGGCAGACGCTTAATGACTGAGCCACCCAGGTGCCCCTCTTTATTAAATTCTTATTAGATAGGGCAAAAAAATCTTTCTTTTTCAAATGAGGAGATCGGTATTCAGTGTGGTTAGATCATCTAATTTGGGAAGTGTGGGTGATAGTAAAATTCTCTTGTAACTATACCAATTTTTCTGTTACTGCTGTTTATTGTTGTTTTTGATGTTTCATTCCTAAATGAGGGGAACTATATTTGAATTAAAACTCATGGTTTTCTACATATGTGATTTTTTGACAATAATAAAGAATACCAATTAACCCATACAATGCCCCCATATTAATACCAGAAAACAAATGTTTGTTGCAATCCTCTCTAAAGGACCCCTGTGTCTCTAAAAACTGGGACAAAATAAACATATAAAAAAACAAGGAGAACATTTGAAGAATAATAAAGGGGACAAAAATTATTTTCCTATTCTGTCATTTTTTCTCAAATGGTAAAGAGGTAAATTCATCACATTCACACAGATACATTCAGTTATCACTGGAAAGCTGTGTGCTTTGTATTGCTTAAGACTAAATTAGAAGTTTAGTTGATAACATCATTCAAAAAAAAGAGAGAGAGAGAGTAGACTGAGTTAATAAATACCTATCTTTCCTTGACTCTGGTCACTTTGGGGCCAAGAATGATAATTAGCTGGAAAAAAATGACTTATTGTTTAGCTTTCTAATATTCTATTTTTTTAGGTTTTGTTTATTTGTCAGAGAGAGAGAGAGAGCACAAGCAGGGGGAGCAGCACGCAGAGGGAGAAGGAGGTTCCCCTCAGAGCAAGAAATCCGATGCGGGACTCGATCCCATGAGCATAGGATCATGACCTGAGTGGAAGGCAGACGCTTAACAAACTGAGCCACCCAGGCATCCCAGTAGGAAACTGCTGGGAGGGTTTGTTTTTTTGTTTTGTTTTTTTTTAAGATTTTATTTATTTGACAAAGAGAGAGAGCACAAGTAGGCAGAGCTGCAGGCAGAGGGAGAGGGAGAAGCAGGCTCCGCACTGAGCAGAGAGCGTGATGCAGGGCTATATCCTAGGACCCAGGGATCAGACCTGAGCTGAAGGCAGACACTTAACCAACTGAGCCACCCTGGCACCCCATAGATTTCTAATATTCTAACGCATTCAAGCAGCGCCCAATATCCCCAAATAAATTTGTCATTAAGAAATTACTATTTTGAAAAAAAAGAAAAGAAATTATCATTTTGGGAAGAAACAAGCAAAATTCTATCTAAACCAATAAAAAATATTGTATATAATAGGACATTGTTTTAAGACATACAGATCTTTATTGAAATGCATTTGGAAAATTTTAAATTGTTTTAAAATGCTACACTTTTGGCCTCCCCATTTATTCATAGATTTATATTATAAAAAGTAAACCAGCATAGCTCATGGACAATCTTATAAAGTCTCACACACATAGTCACATCACAAGCTTTAAAAAACAAGTTTCACAATTCGAAGTGTCTTGCCCTAATTATTTGCAAATATGAATTTTGAAAATCTGATAATCTTGATGCTAAAATGAAGGTAATGAGGGAGAATGTTGCTTTTAGAGAATAACATCGATTGTTCCGAAACTAATTGCCTCAAATTGTGTGACTTCAAGACTCATTAATCTGGTTGTTCTAATAATCTAGGAGCCAATTTCAAAGACTGCTTTTCTTTTCATTCAGTTTAAGGTGCTTTATTAGGTAATTGGGATCCCCAAGCACCCTTTACTTTGGTTGTTATTCCTAAATTAAGATATTCTACATGCTCACATTTTATTTTATACTCATTTTGACACATTTACTTTGTTAGTATTTCTTTTTTTTAATTTAAAGATTTTATTTATTTATTTATTTGACAGAGAGAGACACAGCGAGAGAGGGAACACAAGCAGAGGGAGGGGGAGAGGGAGAAGCAGGCTTCCCACTGAGCAGGGAGCCTGATGTGGGGCTTGAGACCAGGACCCTGGGATCATGACCTGAGCCGAAGGCAGACGCTTAACGACTGAGCCACCCAGGTGCCCCACTTTGTTACATACCCGTAAATAATTTATTAAAGATGTTTTCTAGAAGTCAATTTATTAAAAATGCCCACTCCATAAGAATATTAGTAGTAAATATTATATTTTAAAAGACTAATAGAATGTGGTTTCTTGATAAAAAATAAAAATTATGCTAATTATTAGGAAAGCATATTATAGAAAATGATTTGGGTAAACTCAATAGGATAAACATATACTACAGAAAACATTCACATTAAGAAATAATTAAGATGTCATCTGTAATGGATACAAAGCACTTAAATACTTCTTCATTGGCAAGCTCTCTCATACTATTTCTGAAAGATCACTTACTACATCAATACCAAGGAACCAGCTGTTAAACAAGGTAATTTCTCATCAAACAGCAAGTACTACTGTATGTTAATAACAGAATGACTTTTTCAGGTTTTTGCAGTAGCTATTTCCCCATCTATCTTTTGTCTTTATTTTTAATTAAAATTTACCGATAAAGCAAAAAGGTATAGAGTATATGAATATAGCTATTTGTAATTGAAAAGATTTTTTTTTGTTTCAAGTTTTTATTTAAATTCTAGTTATTTAACATATAGTGTAATATTGGTTTCAGGAGTAGAATTTAGTGATTCATCACTTACTTTTAACACCCAGTGCTCATCCTAACAAGTGCCCTCCTTAATACCTATCACTCTTTTAGCTGATCCTCTGTCCCCCTCCCTCCTTCCATCCTCAGTTGGTTCTCTATAGTTAAGTCTCTTATGGTTTACTTCCCTCTCTTTTTTCTCCCTTCCCCTATGTTCATCTGTTTTATTTCTTAAATTCCAGATATAAGTGAAATCATATGGTGGGTGCTTGTCTTTCTCTGACTTGTATTGCTTAGCATAATACATTCTGTCTCCATCCATGTCATTACAAATGGCAAGATGTCATTCCTTTTGATGGCTAATATTCCATTATATACCACAACTTTGTTTTTTTGAGAGGGAGGGAGGGAGGAAGGGAAGAGGGAGAGAGAGTCTCAAGCAGGCTCCACATCCAGCACAGAGCCTAATACAGGATTGGATCTCAGGACACTGAGATCATGACCTGAGCCAAAATCAAGAGTTGGAAGCTTAACTGACTGAGCCACCCAGGGGCCCCTACCACATCTTCTTTATTCATTCATCAGTGGATGAACATTTGGGTTCTTCCATATTTTGGCTCTTGTTAATCATGCTGCTGTAAACATCAGGGTGCATGTGCCCCTTTGAATCAATGTTTTTGTATCCTTTGGGTAAATACCTAGTAGTGCAATTGCTGGGCTGTAGGACAGCTCTATTTTTAACTTTTTTGAGGAACCTCCGTACTATTTTCCACAGTGGCTGCAGTAGTTTGCATTCCCACCGACAGTGTAAGAGGGTTCCCCTTTGTCCACATCCTCACCAACACCTGTTGTTTCCTGTGTTGTTAGTTTTAGTCATTCTGACAGGTGTGAGGTGGTATCTCATTGTAGTTTTGATTTGTATGCAACTGAAAAGATTTACTAAATTTGACACTGCTTACAAGCATCGTATTTTTTGTACAATTTGCTTTTGCATTCTGTCTACTATGACAGCTTCTAATGTTTAGGATATTTTTTTTTTCTCTTTTCGGTATAGTTACCTTTAAATATTGTCCATATTAATTCAATCATATTTAAGGTTAGAGAGTTCTGTACTACTCCTACGATGTATGTCTCTATTAGAAATTTAAAATATTTGGTTTAAAAACGCATTATTTGCCATAACTTTGCATAGCTGTACACATATGTATGTGATTGATGCACACATGCAACACACATGACAGAAGTAGCCCAACTAGTTAACGATGAGTGGGATTATCATTTGCAATTTGAGGGAAAATTATTTACCTTTGAATACTTGTATTTCTAATTAAAGAAAACCTTCTGAAAAAAAATCATATCCATGTTTCTCTAATGTACATTAATTATAAATAACTGAAGAAAATAAACAAGAAATAACAAACTGTGTTGGAGGTACCCTTAGAGTGGTCTTCCACATTATTGAAAATAAAAGAGAGAACAGGAAAGCTATAAAATAAGAGCAAGAGAGAAAGAGAAAGCAGGATTTTTCTTGGTCTTCTGGGATTAGTATCCCAATTTTATTTACTGACCATTCCATCTGTGTTTTCTGCAATATTCCACTAAAATATCACAAAATGTTAGGAAAATGACTGCTTCCAAATCTGAGGCAGAAAATATAGAAAATGAGCTTATGTATCAGTCTGGGTCTAATTGAGGGACAGGAAGCACACAATTATTTAAAAGGCAGAATATTAATATTAAGAATTATTAAGCTATAATAGGAGAGTAACTATAAAGATGTAGTGAGAACTCCAAAGAGTACTCGGGAGTTCAGTGAAATTATCCAAAGACACAAATGTGGAAGGGAGGCCCTCTCCCCAAGTCAAGCTTTAGATCTCCTTGGAGAATGTGTGGTTGCAGCATCTTGTTTTCAGGACAAAGGAGTTCACTGGGTTGCCTGGGTCAGAGCTAGTCCACATTCTCCAGCCAAGGAGAACAATCCTCCAGGGTGCAAGTATGTGGGTGGACAGAAGTGCAGACGCTCACAGCATCCATACTGGGAAGGCTGCAAGACCTCACCAGCACTGGGACAGAGCTGTATGGTTGCTGAGGGAATGTACCTTTGGGACGTTTGGGGCTACACTTGTGGCTGGATAAAGCACCACATACATCTTCACACAGACCAACTCTGCAGGATGAGAAAGGCAAAAATAAGCATGCTACACACAGGACCAGGAAGAGAAGACCTTTTCCTTCTTCAATGTTCATTCCATGCCTTCCTTTGACAAGGCTCAACACTGTATCACAATAAGAGAAATGCTCTAAAGGAGCCAATCCATTATCAAAGTATCACGGAACAGGTACTTTTTAAGGAGGTACTGAAGGATGAATGTGAAGCCAGAAAGCAGTAAATTAATAAGTGGCAAAGCCTAGGGCGCCTGGGTGGCTCAGTCGGTTAAGTGACTGCCTTCGGCTCAGGTCATGATCCTGGAGTCCCGGGATCGAGTCCCGCATCGGGCTCCCAGCTCGGCAGGGAGTCTGCTTCTCCCTCTGACCCTCCTCCCTCTCATGCTCTCTGTCTCTCATTCTCTCTGTCTCAAATAAATAAATAAAATCTTTAAAAAAAAAAATAAGTGGCAAAGCCTAAAACATATTGCTGTACCAGAAATGATGAAAGCAATCAAAGACTAATAGGTCATGTCTAAAGTACACAGACACTGATACGAATGTCTGAAGATCTATTTTTCTTACCATTCTTTCCATTTATAATTCTCTTTGTGATGTAGATTGCTTACATTTTTTTCTATTTGTGTATGAGTATGTACGTGTGGATAAGCACATGTATGCATGCCTTAAACTATATGGTGCCATGTTTTTTGAGCATCAGAGAGGCCTATTCCTTTGTAGAGTGTTGTGGGGAAGGAGAGAATGTAGGAGAAGAAAGAAGGACCTTCACTTTGGGATGTTTAATATAAACAAATTCACACCAAATTCCATCTTCCTTGGCACAAAGGCTCCCTCAGGTTTTGCTATTATGAAGTTTTATATTCCCTACTCCAACATTTTCTAGATTATTTTTTATTTTAGCAATTTATTTGGGGGTATCTCAGGCCAGGAGGTGCATCATCAAAGGTTCCTCATTTCTCTACATTGCATTCACTTCTCATTCTTCAGTCCAGAGAAGAGATTCTTTCCTCTCTGCTTACATACCCAAATTTTCTGTTTATCTGGAGAAGTATATGCTGTTTCTGCATCTTTCCTTGGTTTAGTCAAGAATTCATACTATGTGACATGTATATTTCCCAATTTGTGTTTTGATGGTGTAGCCGCTTTCTTATTTTATTAATAGACTATTTATTCCTTATTTTTAAATAGAGTAAAATGCATTTCCTCTGAATGTCTAAACAGAATGCTCTTAATGTTTTGCTTATAGGCACCATTAAATTAAAAATAATTATGTTGTCCACATAAAAACCATTTCAGTTACACAAGATATGCTTTATTATCTTTTAAAGCAAATATTTTTTGAGAGCTTATTCTATTAGGCTGTAATTTTCACACATTACTATCTAAGTTTTAGGAATGAGTAAGAGATTAAGAGTACTTCTGAAAGTTTTTAATGTCACTCTGGGAGGTATATATTGATATTAGGTGCTTGGTTTCAACTGTACTTGAAGGAAGCCTATCAAGTAAATTTCAAACCAGAAATTACAGCCCAACTCAATCTGATTCCACATGTAACATCTGAGGAAACATGGTACAAACAATGACAATCCAGGAGCTATGGTAACCCCAACATTCACCCACTAAATAAGGCATCACCCACCATGTGTCAGGAAGAAAATATCTATGGTAATGTTGGATATCTTGGCAGCACTCAAATAATCTGTACACTGATTTCAATTCATAAATCACAGCATCTGTAGCAATGTGAGTGGGAATTTTTGGATTCCCCTTGGATTGGAATGGAGGAACATTATAGGTAGCCAAGTGGTGTATCATTTTTTCAGATACTTATAGACCTTGGACAAACTTCTAAATTTGATAGTGACATCTATGAGTCCCTTGACTTATTTGATGATTTGTGGCCTTCCTCCTTAAAGGACACTGATTATGAAATAGCACTACCCAGTGTGATTTATTCTGCGTTTGAGCTATGCATCTCCCAGAAAGGAGGTGAAATTCAGTTGTATTGATTTCATTTTTATTTTTGCCCTTAAAATTGTAGGTGTAATTAATTTATTAGTACAAAAATTAAAAAGAAAACTTTTTCTATTTGTTTTTGTCTTATGCAAATAATCTAAGGATGGCTAGTCTTTATAATTATCAGGGCATAGTTAAAATAAGCATCATTTTGGAGATAGATACAAATTATAATCCTCGCTCACTCATAAGCTATATGATGTTGAAAGAGTTACCTAAACTTTTCGAGGCATAATATACACATCTGTAAAATTATAAAAAGTATAGCATGTCATAGATTTCCCTAGAGCTTTGTTTGTAAACTCTGAGCAAGTCACACAAAAACTCCGTGCCACTACATCCAATAGATATCTTTCTTCCTCAGCAAAGTTCAACTCTCAATATGTCTTTAAATTTTGTTGCATCAAAATTAATATTTGAGTTTCTTTTTGAGCAGTTCTACCTATTTTTAAAGATTGTTATTTCATTTTTTTATTCTTCGAAGTATTCCTGATAAGGAAATATTAACTTATTATTAAATAAGTAAACTAATCTTTCCTTCAATTACTGAATGGGCACATTCTATAAATCTAGGATACATTCTAGGAACTTAGTGATATGATCCTTTTTATGCCTTGAGCATTGTGCTATTTTATCATCTTACAAATCATTTCATCATTACTCATAAACATCTCCTAATGTCCTTTTAAAAGACTTACATGAAACTTGTAAGATGAATGGCCTAGAAGGATGATATAATAATGAAATAAATCTTCCCCACTGCATCATTCTCCTCTTCCTCTTTTTAAATGTGTTGCTTAAAGTATTACATCATCGTTCAAAAAGATATCAAAAAACTGATACACTATCTTTTTAGTTTGATTTTATTTTTTCTTTAAAAACAGTTGAAAATTCAAGATTTTTCATTTTACATTCATAATGCTAGAGGGAAAAAAATGACAGAGGAAGTAATTTCACAGTAGTGTGTGAATAGAAGATGAAAACCAAAACCAAAAGCAGAAACCAGCACTATAGACTCAAGATGATGGTGAAACTGATCATGTAAAAAAAGGTTTGAGATAGAGTCTTCAGATGAAGATAAGACAGATGAATATTCTCAAAATCAAGAATCAGCAAATGAACAATATGATTTTAAGGATAAAGGAAAAATATAGTAATCATCCTTTTAGTCACTCAACAGGAAGGACTTCATCACACGATATTTTGCGATAAGAATCTGGGCTGTTCTGTTTTGCTAAAAATAAATGTGACAGTATTTTTTCATCTTTTATAAATGTTTTGCACCAAAATCTACTTGATTTATCTTGCAAATGGAAAACTGCTGAAGGCAGAATGTATCTAAATGTCACCGGAAGGAAGGGAATGCAATAGGATTTTTCTTTTTAACTAGATTGATTATTATTTGCTGTTTATAAATCTAAAGATTAAATGCTTTGCAATCATGGAGCAAAGAAGACAGCCATTCCTTCTTCAACAAAAATATGAGCTGTAAAGGATATTTTAAACTTCTCGAAGTGTTACATACTGACAAGTATGTATTTGGCAGGTTTACATTTTGTTAACATTTGACAAAGAGGACCATAGCATTCCCCTTAGCCTGACTCAATTTTAGACAGGTTTCTTCTTGATTAGAAGCTCCTGACCTCCATTTTCCCTGACCAATTACAAGAGACATTTTCTCATGGCAAATTCTTTCTTTACCCTTTTGTAATGTAGATAAATCTCCCAAACTCTTTCAATTTTGTGAGGTAGAATGGTCTTTCTCAAAAGCCTGAACACCATCCTTTTGAAATGTAGACATCAAGCAAGATAGGACCCCTATCAGGCAGTGTCTATGGGAGGGTAGGACCCTAACTTCTCTAAGAGCCAGTTACACAGCTGGCCTAATCACACCAACCTCCCCCTCCCCACACGTGTTCTCCAGTACTTTTTCACTAGCTCAGCCCAGCATTTAAAAACTCTCCTGAACTTTGTTTCAGCAGAGTTAAGTTCACTTGTCTCCCCTATTGCAATGGTCTTACCTTTATTGCAATAATCTGAATAACATCTTCCTTGCCATTCCTAACAAGTGCCCAGTACAATTTCTCTTTGCCACATTTTAGTCAAGTTGTTTTGCACTGTCATTTTATTTATATAGCTGTGAATGACTTACAAAATTACATATTTTTAAAGAGTAAATTTGACCATATGGTAAACCGTGAGGATGATTTTTTTTTTTTCTTTCCTGGAATAGTGGGAATTCAGTCTATTGACACGTCCTCCTCAAGAACTGTTGCATTCATGTGTGTCCACATCAAAACTCTTCTTTCTCTCCTACAGTACTGGTCCCACCTACTCAATCTACTCTGCAGGCTTCTCTTTCTTTACCGAATCCTTAAATAATGCTATTCCCAAAGGTTCTGTCCTATGTTCTTTCATAGTCTCACTTTTTATTTTCTTCCTGGGTGACATTACATATACTACAAATATTACCTACAAATATTCTAGTAAGTTTAAAATCTTTATTGTTAAATTCAAGAGGATCTTTTCTTTTCTACTTTTACCTGATCTGTAAGCAGCAAATAAAACAGATAATAACCCCCTCCTCCTTGGAATACTTTTTGTTTGTTTGTTTTGTTTTGTTTCTATGTTACCATACTCTCCTGGTTTGCTCCTTGCAAATTTTATTTCCTACTGTTTTTCAACCCCCAAACACTAATACTGGAGTATCTGGGTCTCAGTCTTTAGACTGATTCTTGTCTCCATCCATGCTCTCTCTTTAAGGGATCGCATCACACTGCAACATTTTAAATATCACCTACAAGGCTAATAGTTTCAAATGTATATCTCTAGAGAATTATAGAAAAAATACTCTTCAAGAACTACTGTCTTCATACTCTGTTCATTTATTCAACTAGTTATTATTGGGAACCACAGTGCCTGTTGTCAAGAATATAAAAATAAACCCATTCATTGTTCACAACTATCTTGGAATCTAGAAAACACGTGAAACTAGAAATGACTCATTCCGAAAATATGTAAGATCTATTCAAACTACGGATAGAGAGGCAACAAAATATAATGGTCACATGCATGGATTCTGATGCCAGCACTTGGGATAAAATATCTCTGTCTTTACTTAAGAAATAACAACTTCCCTGGGCCTCCTCAGTTTATTCACCTGGAAAATGAGGCATATGATATATTTCCCTCACAATTTTTTTTGAGAATTTTTGAGAATTGGTTTAATATTTATAATGTTGCTAGAATCATGCCTGGGACCATGTGAATATATATTTGTTTAAAACAGTTTGATTATGTGGCATGTGAGTTCAGTTTTGCAGTGTAGTTAAAATTCCAATAGGAATCGACAGGCGCATTTCAGGAAGAAGAGTTGATATGAACAAATTATAGAAACTAATTTATATTTTGAAAGACAAGCAATTCAGAGTGTGAATAGGAAATAATATATATATATGTGTGTGTGTGTGTGTATGTATACAATGTGTGTGTATGTATGTGTGTATATATATATGTGTGTGTGTGTGTGTGTATATTAAAAAGCAAGATATACACAATTGTGACCAAATTAAAGAGAGTGATAAATACCAGGCTGTGAGTTTTGTACTTTTCTGTGCTGGTGTTGGAAAATCCATTGAAATTTTTGAGCAATGAAGTCAGAAAACCGCTGTAGGAAATGTCATCTGCTCTGCCCTTTGCTGTGAATTCATCTCTGCCTAATGCTCAAAGCCTCCTGTGATCATGGTGTCACTGTTAGTGAGCAGAAAGTAGGACAAAAATTCTCATTCTCAAAAAAGAGAGTATCCCACAATATTACAAATGCACCGACCTCTGAGTTCTTGCCTATGAGCCAGAATCTGTGAAAAGAATGAATGATCCACTGAGTCAGTAAAGATCTGAGTGGATTCTAAAGCAATCAATAGTGGAGGGAGCTAGTTCCTACTAGAAATGTAGATTTCCATCTTTTCACATGATACAAAAGTTGAAAAATGTTATTATAAACATGATTAATTAGAGTTGTTATAAATAACTTGAGGAGTTAGAATAAAAGCTCCAATGTAATCAACAGAGTGAGGTAGCAGCGTCCTTAGACGTGTTTACCACATAGGGCCAGGGCGCTGGTCTCAAGTCTATCATATAAACGTGCTGGTTCCCAAATATTCTGCTCATCTCAGCCCAGATAAGAACACATTGAACATGCAACTTTATTGGGTAAGTGGACTTACCACCCAGGACATTGATAAAAATAAGTGTATAGTAAATTAAGCCTATTTTTTTAAGTTTGGAAGTAGGTTGTCTAATCCAGCAGGGGTGGGGGGGTGCACTTGGAATACATCCATGTTTATGCAAAGTGTATAAAATATTTAAATTTGACATATATAATTCTAATAACTATAATTATATAGTTTATATAATTATAATAATATATATTATATATAATTATAATAATTATAAAATACAAGTCATCTTAAATATGTAATGTAATATGTAGATTTAGAAAATTGTGAGATAACTTATTTCCAAAATTATTTTTATTTTAAGCTTATTATATTTGTTGATGTATCAGATAGACAGATATGTTTGAAAAGTTTGAGAACATCAGATATGTTAAATTTCTAAGTATATTATCTATTTATAATTCCAAGTTCAAATAAATGTTTAAAGCCAGTTTCTATAGGAGTTGTGGGTAGCAGGTCATTTGCATTCTGTTTTTGTGATTCCTTTATACCATATTGTCTGTCCATAGGTTTCTAAATTAATCTGGTTTTAGATCTAGGGGGCAGTGCCACATGGTGGAGATTCTCTGAAAGTTTTATATTAACCTTTTACTTTATCAAAAACCCTGGGTCCTAACCAATTCAAATTAAGTTGCTTAAGTTTAAATTCATTTGTATATTTATTATAATTTTATTATTATTTTAAACTTAGGAAATGCTTATAGGCAATATTTCAGAATTATTTCTGAAATAAATACGGCCAAATAAATTTCACAAGACATTTTAAGAGCTACTAATCATTCCCATTATGTTACAGTTGAATATCCTATAACGATCCAGGTATACTTCATTCTTAAAATATGCCTATTTCTTACCATAGTAAGTCTTTGAAAATAAAGCAAAATGTTGGCTACTATTATTTATTGGTAGAAAATTAGAAGTTCCATTTTTGTAAAATCCAAATTGTCTTCAACTAGCTTCATTGATAAATTCACTTCTATTGAGAATAATTGATTTCATAGTAAATATATATATATTCCTATATATACATATATACACACATACATAACACACATTCAGTATTCTGAAAACTAGTTTATATATCTTTAAAAATGTTTTATGACATGTAATAAGCTTCTACGATTTCAAATGATACCTAAGAAAAATTTTAATGTACTGGAACTGAAAACAAAGAACAATCTACTTTAAGCTTTACATTTTACAGAAGAAAAAAGTGAGCTCCACAAGAGAAAATGTATGAAATAAATTGTGAAGTAAAAATAAATGAAGAAAGAAAGAAAGGAAGAAAGAAAGAAAGAAAGGAAGAAAAAGAAAAGAAGGAAGGAAGGAAAGAAAAGGAGGGAGGGAGGGAAGGAATGAAGGAAGAAAGGGAAAAATTAATTGTGAAGTAATGGTGATGTGTTTCAAAATAAGTCTGCTCTCTATTCTTTACATATCTAGTAATTCATTTGACATTAGGTTTCTTTTATGTTGATATGTCTGATACAGTAGTTATAAGCTATAGAAAAAATTCCAGCTCATTCTCTTCATGTTTATGTTTATATATTATGTTTCCTTGTGCCATGATGAATGAAAAAATAAAAATTAACTGAAATGTGATTACTTATTCTATTGAATTGCCAAAAAAAAGAACTTTTCTTTATTGTATTGGCAAAGTATAAAAGATTTACTATGAATACCCAGTGTTAGCAGATGTTTCAAACATTTGAGGAATTTGAAAGTGGAAAGCTTGAAGCTTACATTTTATTTTTCTAAAAAGAAATTTAAATTATACAGAACTCACAACATAAAAGCAGTAATTGATATAGTTAAAAGAAGCTTATTTTTATCATTTCAAAATGAGAGGAATGGTAGCAAAAGTTATTATATATAATATATGGCAATGTTTAGTTAGCAATTTATTGCAGGTCCTTACCTGACCAGGGCCTGCATTTTCACAAACATATGTGTCATAGTATTCAGAGAACTCGGGAGCATGATCATTAACATTAAGAACTTGCACATACACAGGAACTGCAGAAATCTGTTGCACATTGTCTGCAAATTGAATAAACAGAATGAAAATAAAGAATGTTAATGCTGTCTTTAGGGGGGACAATTAAAAGGTCATGAAAATTGCATTAGAGACTCTGTGGCGTATTTCTATTTTCCTTGAATAAAAGCTACCTGAGTATAGAATCTCTGTATCAATCATATATTTATCAAGAGTACAGCCTAGGAAAAAATGTTCTCAACACATTCAACTCAGCCAATACTTATCAAGTGCTTTTACCTTGCTATAGACTACAGATAGAGCTGATGAGGAAAAGTAATGAAAAAGATGGTCAGGTTCGGGGATACCTTCCTAAAATCCAGCAACTGTTGGATATATGTATATTAATGCATTTAATTCATTTAATAATGAATTATTATCCTCCCTAACTTTGCTGATAAAAACATTGCGAATTTAGTTCCACAAATTACAGATAAATGGCTGGTCTAAGGTTATAGCTGAAGTAGAAAGGGCAGTTTAAGAAGCCAGCAATAAGTGCTCCTAATGATGACATTGTTTGGTACAATTTTTAAAAATAAAAACAGAGATTAAGGATCTAAATAAATTTTAAAATAAAATAAACAAATCTAGGTAAAGTTTTATGTATACATTTTAGTTGGGAGGATTTTCTTGTGAGCCAAGAAATACAGAAACTATGAAGAAATGGGAAGCTATGGTTAAATACATTTTAAAATGCTGCCCTCCACAACCCCCCCCCAAAAAAAACAAGTAAAAAAAGCCACAACAACAAGAAGATACCAGTGATCTGGAAAAATGTTTGCATCAGAAGATGAAATTTTAATAGCTCTAGTTTACAAATTCTGACAGTTGATATAAAAAAAACAATTTGGGGAAATAATCACAAACCTGAAATTCATGGATGAGAAAATTCAAATGATCAATGCCAGTTTTTCAACCTCGTCACTATTGATATTTTGGACTAGATAATTCTTTTTGTTTCAGGAGGCTCTCCCGTGCACTGTAGGATGCTTAGCAGCATCCCTAACTTCCAGTAACTAAATGCCAATAGCATTCCCCACACTAGTTGTGACCATCAAAATTGGCTTCAGACATTGTCAAAGGTATTAGGAGGCAAAACTGCCCACATCTGAAACATGCTGCTCTATCAGAATATTCACACACACTCTGGCTCACCAGAAGTGCAGATAATGATGACTTAGTCTGTGGGTTCTGTGTTAAATATGAAAAACAGAGACAGTGATGGTGGAGTACTGAGAAATAGCAGGGATGTAAACCTTTTCTGGAACCTAATCTGGTAGTAGACAGTAAGAGATAAGCTAGACATATCTTTGACCCCGTAATTCCTTTGGGAAACCTATGCTACCGTCCAAGCCACTAGTATATGCAGAGAGTATGTGTCCAATTTACTTATTCTAGAATTTTTTTTCATCTCAAATAACTGAAAATAACCCAAATGCATATCAAAAGGGAACTGAGAAATAAATTACAACCACACTATGAAATTGTGTGTGCTTATTAAAAATGAATGAGCTAATGTAATAAACATATGAATATGGTGAGCTTTAAAAATAGATTTTAATCTTGATCCTCAATTTGACAAAAACGCTTAACTACCATCTCAGTTGCTTCTGCAAAATGGAAAAGATACTAGTAACCAACCTTATAAGAGCTGTTATAAAGATTAAATTAATTAAAACATATAAAGCATTTATAAGATTACTTAGGGTATACATAAGCAATAAATATTAAATATTATTATTTTATTTATCTATTAATCAGCAGTGATACACACGGCATTTTGCAAAATGATAAAAAAAGCAAGTTGCCCCATAATATATTGTGTATTTGCATATCATTATTTTAAATGGTTTTTTTTAATTCAAAAAATGGTGTGGGAAGGTACATACAATTAAAGAGTGAGGAGAGGAAGGTTTCTTTGTTGTTTTAATGACTTTATAATATCCTGTTCTTATGTTATTGCAAAAGCATTATATTTGCAATTGTAATTTGTATGGGCAAATACATTAAAAAAAAAAGGCTTAATTATCTCTGTTGAAAATAAGGGAAAAGATTTTCCCTCTTTCTTCTTCTTAAAGCATTTACTTTTGGAAACTTGTAATTTAAGTTCTCTCTCTATTTTTTTTAATGTATATAAACCTTTTAAAAACTGAATAAATGTCAACTTCACAACCCAGGCTTGTCTTTCTCAAGTACTGGGAGCCAACTCTTTGAAATATAATTATCAAGGAAAATGACACTCCTTTCTCCCAGTTTCTGTTGGAGGATAGGAGCCTTGTTTCAGCAAAGGCTTTGACCAAAATTCAAAACTACTTCTTGTCATAAAAATCTGAGAAATTTAGTTTTCCTTTGGATAAAGTCAGTTAGCAAAAACAGAGTGCATTATGTGTGACACATGGTGTTAAGTCTCCCTACTTGAAGGCTAGCATTTGGTTACCATGAGAACATGATGCTTGATTTTATAATAGGGTGAAATTTCTTTCTGACTTGGAAATCTCAGCAGATTCCTGTAATGCACATCAAATTCTGTTTGAATGCTTTTCAATTATAAAACTGTTTTCTCTCCATTCCACTATTATGGAGTTGTTTTTCTGGGGTGGGAGGAGCCTGTTTCTAATTGTTTTTCCAATAAATAGCAGTTGCAATTATGACAGAAATTTTAATTTCCAATTGATTAAGAATTATAATTTGCAAGGTTTATTACATACCAAAAAATCTGGCCTTTAGTATTTATCATCTTAAGACCTATCGTAAGAATTATCATCTTGAGACTCTTCTCTATTGTGTTATGCTTAGGATAAAAATAGATAAATAAAACATTAAGATATAGCTATTTCTAGAGATTTCAAGATAGAATTACTCAAAAATTAAGGCTTATATTTTTTATGGCTTACACATATAATATATACCCACAGAACAACTTTTTGCTTAAGTCATTAAAACGGAGAAAGTATTTCACACGCAAATACTTTAAAAAATAGTAAGAAATTCATTTAAAGTTTTTATATTTTTCCTGGAAAATCTGTTTAAATTTAAGTTTAAATTAAAATTGTTATGACTGTACAAAACATACATATGTTTTCACAGCTTCATTTAAAAGTAGTTAGTAGTTTTATTCACTTAGCTGGCATGCTGATAAATAGCTTGGTGCTTAATTTGGGAAAGTTTCCAGGAAAGAGACTGAATACAATGAACTTCATTTCCTGGGGAAACAAATGTTAAAATGGAACATCTCTTTCCTATAATCAGCATAACTGTTACACAAAAGTTTCAAGTTATTCACCTTGTGCGGCAAGTGTTTGTAACAATTTTGTGATTCTCAGTTTTCCACCATTCAGGTTGTTTGTTCATATTACTATTGAGACCTGTATGGTCAAAAAAATTTTTTTTAAAGATTTATTTATTTATTTTAGAGAGAGAGAAAGAGAGAGAGAGCAGAGGGAGAGAATCTCAAGCAGACTCCCTGCAGCGCAGAGTCCAGCTTGGGGCTCCATCCCAGGACCCTGAGATCATGACCTGAGCTGAATCCAAGAATCAGACACTTAACCAAGTGAGCCACCCAGGCACCCCTCAAGCAATTATTTTTGATATTGATACCACATTAATAAGAAATTGGCACATACAAATATTTTCTCCAAAACTGTTCTAAAATGAGTTAATGATGTGAAACAAGAAAAAATCCCATGGTGATGGGTATTAAAGAGGGTGTGTATTGAATGAAGAACTGGGTGTTACACATAAACAATGAATCACGGAACACTACATCAAAAACTAATGATGTAATGTATGATGATTAACATAACATAATAAAATAAAATTAAAGAAAAAAGTGAATCCTAAAAAAAAAAAGAAAGATAATGGTAATTACAGAACTCCTGGCATGTTGCCATTCACTGTGATGGATGTACGTTAATCAACCTGTCGATTCCAAAATATATAACGAGTATTAAAAAAAAAAAATCCCAGAGAGAAAAAGTACATGAAAATTGGTTACTTGGTGTTAAAAAAGTTTCTTCTAACCAATTTTTCTTAAACTGAAACAAAAAATTCAAAAAATCTTCCCAACGATGAGTTAAATATACACTAACTTTGTGGCTTTCTGAAAATGTTTATCTAATTATATTTTATTTTGGAATTTCATTCCCCATACTGTAATTTTTCAGCTTTATAATAAAAATAATAGTGGGAATATCATCTCTTTTATCTAAAAGTACTATTTTTAATTCTAAGAAAACTGATTTAAAATGCCAGGAGCAGAACAGCATGAACTGTATAATTCCTGTACTTGATAACATTTCTAATCACTTATTTCTGAAACAGTGATTAACTTCTAAGTATTAAATTCTGTGTAAAATAAATATATTCAGTTTATTTTCAGTTTGCCTTTCACAGGCATTTACAAGTTTGTTTTCCTTGACTGCATTTTTAATCTTCTTTTATTTATAAATTATTATTATTATTGTCATTATTTTAAAGATTTATTTATTTATTTGAGAGAGAATGAGGGTGAGCACGTGTGAGCATGGGCCGGGGGGGATGGGTGGCAGAGGGAGTGAGAGAGAGAGAATCTCCAGCAGACTCCCTGTTGAATGAGGAGCCCCATGCTGGGCTGGATCCCAGGACCCTGAGATCATTACCTGAGCAGAAATCAAGAGTCAGATGTTTCACCAACTGAGCCACCCAGGCATCCCTATAAATTATTTGTTTTATTATAATACTCTATAATCCACAAAATTTTAAGTTTAAAAATTTACTAAATTGATAATTTTTGCATCAAGTGACCAACTTCAATGTTGATCTAATCACATTTTATGAAATTCTGTATCTAAAATTACATATCTATTAAACTTCTTGTTTTATTCTATTTTGTCCCTTGAATTCACTTTGAAACCTTATTTACTTGTTTTTCCTCAAAAGAATTAAAATGTTTTTAAGTCCACTAATTTGTTGTTTTTATTTTTTATTTTTTTAAGATTTATTATGTATTTCAGAAGGAGAAGGAGAGAGCATGCATGAGCAGGGGGAGGGAGAGAATTCTCAAGCTGACTTGCCTGCTGAGTGTGGAGCCTGTGGGGCTTGATTCCAGGATCCTGAGATCTTTACCTGAGCCAAAACCTGGAGCCAGATGCTCAACTGACTATGCCACCCAGGTGACCCTAATTTATTGTTTTTAAATGTTTACATGTGTTTTATTTTGCTATCTTCAAATATAAAACAATTATTATAATATAAATATATTCTGGCTTTAAAGTTTCAAGAGAAAATTTATTTTAAAAAATGTCTTTTTTAAAGATTTTTATTTATTACAGAGAGAGAGAGCACGTGCGTGCACATGCACATGCATGCACATATGTGTGTGTGGGGGGGAGAGACAGAGGGAGGGAAACTTCAAGCCGACTCCCCACTGAGTGTGAGTCCCAGTCAGGGCTTGATCACATGACCTATGAGACCATGACCTGAGCCAAAATCACAAGCCAGATGCGTAACCGACTGAGCCACCCAGGCATTCCCCCCCGCCAAAAAAAACCATGCTATTAACATACTTTTGCACAATAGGACACTGTTCTTCAAAATCTATTCAAAAAGGTAATCATCTCCTAAACTCCCCTTCAATGACTATAACGTCACCAGCCACACATGATTTCATCAACAAATGAACATGGACAAACAATAGCAACAGAATGCGATGAGCACACCTCAGAGCAGAGTCAGAACATGTATCAGAGGAGAATTTAGCTAATGTACTTATAGAGATTATCAGTTGTTTGGCTCTGAGGAGGTCACACAACATGAACTGATTTAAACATTACGTTTGAGTCACTAATTGAAATACCTTTGTAATTAAACTTTATTTTTAAAGAGAAAAATAGAAAAATGAAACTTCGTTAAGATTATTGTGCATATATTTAAACCAGAAAACACCAGAAGCAAGTATCATTTCTCACATTCTCAGTAAGAAACAGTGTGGCATAGGATTAAGACAGGCTTTGGAATCAGATACAATTGTGATCAGTCCCTGGCTTCATCACTTAGGAGCTGGGCAAATAAACTGCATAAGTGTCAAATTCATCTTCTCTGAAACAGAAATAACGTTTGCTTCAAATCTGTATTAAGAGCTATAAAAATGCTACTAACTGTAGAATTTTACACAAAGTATATAGGCATATATATACTTTCATAATCATACACATATTTATATGCAATAAAAGAAATCTATTTAATAACATGTAATTCCTGAAAACTCACCAATACTCACAACAGCTTGCAAAATATGTATTTTATAAAGAAATATCTAAAAATACAAGAAGTGACAAAGCTAGAATTTTTTTCCCCTGTGAATCACAAACGGTATCCAGTTTTTATTGTCATTGTTGTATCTTTATTTTCCTCAATATATACACCATTATAATATCTATGGTCCTTAGTGCAAGCCTATGTAATAAGTAATATTGTAAACTACAAATTGAAACAGTTCTATCGCCTGAATACTATATGCTCCCACACCCACTCACATATATAAGTACGTTACAGAGAACATTTGGAGCCACTGTTTTCCTTAATAAGGTGAAATCTATAGATCAACTGGTAAGGAGCAATAGTTTAGAAAGATCTCAAGTCTCATCTTATTATTTCTGTTGTGCTGGTCACTGAATTTTTGGGTATCACCTCTGAACACAGTATGTAGTGAGATAATTAAACTGATTAAATAATATACTTTGTAGTATATATGCAAATATACATACATATGTTGAATTAATAACTTTTTGGGACAGTAGCTATCATGCAACCCAGAGATTTGTGTGACTGTTTTTATTTCATTTTGTGATGCTACAATTTACTTCCACTGTCTTAAAAAAGGGCGGGGTCAACACAAAAATACTTCAAACAATGTCTCTTTAAAGATCTTCATGACAACTTTTTGATAAAAGTAATTATGGAATTAACGGGATTCAAGTATAATTGGCTTATCTTACAAACTTTTCATACCAATCACTCATTCATCCTTTTTTTCTATTCATTCATAAAATATTAGAATGTTTTTTTGTCTCAGAATACACATAATACATTTTCAAGATTCTGCTTTCTAATAACTCATACTGCAGCCTAATTTAACAAAAAGTAAATGATATATTCTTACAAAAATTCCACCTTGTATATAAAATAAGCTTACAGTTTATATACATTTATTAAAACATGCTCTTGTAATAGCTAAAAAACCATTTTATAGAGAAATACATTTTTCAAAGATACCCAACCTTCCCTTGAACTGATTTGAATGCCTTTTCTCAACAGTTTTGTAAATAGTGATATTATAAATAATTTGTTCTCAGAAAACCCAATGAATAAAAGCTTCTTGCTTTTAGAATAAGCATCTTTGTGTTTTGTGACACCAAGAGCCTTGCATTTCTTCTGTTGCAGCAGACATTTGCACCTCAGTCTTTGTTGTTAAGTTAAATGGAAAATTCAAAACCCAGACTCAGTCCTCCTGTAGTGTTTCCATAGAGCTATTCAATGCATGACAAAAAAAATATGCAAGAGATGCTTTCCACTCCACCATATCCCCAGCCACTGCTCAATATGTAAGGAATAAGATATATGTTTAAAGGTTTAAAAAAAAAAGCCAGAAAAGTAAAAGAGATTATTAAAATTTACGCAAAATCAGTTATAAAGGATGCATTCTAGAACATTTCATATTCACAAATTTAATTATTTACCCAACTACAATAAACTCATCAATTAAATAAAGGGGATGATCTTGATAATCTTTTATATTGTGTTATATCTATTCCTTTGAGCTTAAATTTGTTAATATGGTTGACTTAATACCAAATTAATTGATAATTTTGAAGACACTATCCAAGTAGTAAATTAGGATGATTTTATCTACTTTTTACACCCTGAAAATGGAATCATTTGCTTATCTCTGAGCCAAAGGCAGACACTTAACGACTGAGCCACCCAGGCGCCCCTCATCTGCCTATCTCTGGAAACAAAAACCAAAAACCAAAAAATAAAAACACACAACAACAGTAATTGGTCCCCACTGATTACTGAAGACGTGACTATTAGCACAGCTTCCACTGTATGCTTAATTTGAAAATGTCTGACTGTTTGTAATGCACCAGTGAATGTTTGTCGTTTGAACCCTTCATATTCTTTCCCATAGCTTCATTGAAATATGATTATTTTTAAATGCTTAAAGTTTTAAAAGGCTGTGTTGAAGTGTTACCCTGGGGGCGCCTGGGTGGCTCAGTTGGTTAAGCGACTGCCTTCGGCTGCGGTCATGATCCTGGAGTCCCAGGATCGAGTCCTGCATCGGGCTCCCTGCTCAGCAGGGAGTCTGTTTCTCCCTCTGGCCCTCCTCCCTCTCATGCTCTCTGTCTCTCATTCTCTCTCTCTCAAATAAATAAATAAAAAATCTTTAAAAAAAAAAAAAAAAGAAGTGTTACCCTGTCCCTAATGTCCAAGAGTATAGCTAACATTTTGTTCCAGAAATAGAACAAGGCACAGGCATTCTGTGTTTTATTTCTAGAATAGTCCCCTTGTGAACTAATACAGTCAGTCTAAACTGATTATGGTTAAGGGTATGATATTACTAGTCAATTTTAAATTACTTTAAATTTAAAATTTTAATTCTCACTCATTAGGTTTACTACTCCTTAGATAGTAGTAAAAGAATGTATAACATTAATTAAACATTTCTCTAAATTAAAAAATTTTCTCTAAGGGAAAGATTCCTATGAAATAAGTATTATAACTTCTTTCCATCTATATGTATTTTTTTAAGGGTCGATTTTTTTGGGGGGATACTGTATATAAGACTCTTTTTTCATTAAACTCATAACTTAAAAGAGAACCCATAGAAAATATATATTAAATATATCTCAGTTAAAAAATCTTTCAAAATTTATATTCAGTTTGTCATAATAAAAAATCTTAAAGTATTTAGTGGTAAGTATATAAATAAACTATAATAGGAATGAACAGACATTGGTAATCTAAAGTAATAAAATAAAATACACATATATGAATTGACGTATATATAATTTAACTCCAATTCCAACAAATTTTAAGCTAGCTTCTGTCCCTACATTTGGAGATTATTGAATGGTTTAAATATATGCTTTATCAATGTGTGATCCTAAATGAGTACTTACATTTCTCTGTGGCTATAATACTTAGGTTGTACCAAGCACTAATCTCTCGATCAAGAGGGTTAGTTGTGATGATTGTGCCGTTGGTATCAATACTGAACACTTTGCTTCTGGTCATAGAATACCTGCACCAAAAAAAAAAAGGGTATTCCTTAATTTTATTATTTTGTCTGTGTAACTGTGACACATAAAACCTTTTTGAGGCAATTAGACAAATTAAATGCATGCTCAATATAAGCAAATGTAATGCTGAACAATTTTTAGAAAGGTGCATGCATATATTTAAGATTCAACTCAGTGAGGGTTAAAAAGAAAAAAATTATGCTAAAATGGTCTCAGATTTAAACTGATGTATGCTAAATCTAAACGCATGTAATTCATTCTCAATCCCAAAAGAAAATTTTAATAAGTGAATGATTTAGCTAAAAAGAAATGGTAAAATGTCATTTGCAAAATTAAGAGAAGTATAAATAAATAGCGGTAAAAATTACTGCTTGTTAACCTTTTTTACCTTTGAAGCAACACAAAGCATATCCTCACCCTAAACTGCTAAGTCTCTTTCCTACACCATATGGATGCTTGCTAAATGTGTACATTATATTATAATTACCTGATTGCGGACATATGAGAAATGTTTGGGTTTGTTTGTTTAAAGAAAACGCTTGGATAATATTTAATAAAAATGAGATGTGTGTGTGTGTGTAGATCCCCCAAAAGTAATGATAGTAGATGGAATATGCTGTTAGAATGTGCATGGAAAGAAGCCAGATAATAAAATTCCCTCATGCAAAAGCCTGAAAAATGATCTCAAACTCCACAATGAAAGGAGCCTTTGAAGTACTCAGCATGTCTTATCTGCTTGCAAATGATTAATAATAAAAATTAAAGAAGAGTAATAACTTGGGTTCAATGATGACTTCTCATTGCACGTATATTCCTGAAGACTTTGATGAGACATCAATGAGGTTTGCCATAATTATGTGGCAGGAGATGAGAATATTTTAATCTTGAATTGACAGGTCTCTAAAAATACCACACTGATTTGTAGACTGGTGTTCAGGGGAGAATTAAAATAGAAATTACAGAGAATTAAGCTTCAGAGGAATTTGGTTTTAACTCCACCCCATTTTAAAACTTTATAAGCAGTTTACTGACATATCCACAAATGGTCACATTTCCTAAGAGATTTGTTGACAAAGAGCAACAGTAGTTTAACAGTTAATATTTTGTATTAAACATCTAGAATATCCTGTTTCTATAATAAGCCATTCCAAATAAAACCAGTCAAATGTTTGACATAATTTTCAAATAAAAGTTTTTAAAAATCATGACCTTGTGTCATCAGTAACTAGGAAAGATGTGTGCTATACATTTTAGAAAGAGCTTGAGCTAAAAAGCTTAAAATGTGAAGTTTTGATGTTTGGTTCATTTTGGAATTCCTTTTTATGGAACTCTTCATTCCTACAAAAATGCTGAATGAATACGATGTGACTGTGCGCTCTGTTCCCATTGCCAACAGCTCTTGCCTGAATGATAAACAAATGGTTCTTCCATGCATGCTGTGCCTCTGTCTGTGCCTCTGGTTCTTAATCCTCACATGCCTCTACAAAAGTACTGTTCCCACTTTACAGACAAAGCAACTGAGACACATAAGACCCAACCCCTATATACAAAAGCTGGACTTTTCCAAGTAGGCTGCAGATCCACTGGGTGTTTCAAGGATTTTTAAGGGCTTCCGTTAGAATACAGATGAAAGATGTTTAAAGACAGCCTCTTCCACAGGAGAACACTCCTGACATTCCCGAATACCCACAAAGCTCTTCCCGTTTCTCACACACATGACTATTCAGGTTATTTGTCTTTTTATGTGAATATTGGTACGTTCCTTGAAGGAATTTCAAGGAATTGGTCTGAATTCATGGGCTTCGAGTCATTCATAGCATTTCCCTATAATATTGTTTAATGTCTATGGGATCAAAAGTTGTGTTCACTTTTTTCATTTTTGGTAATGTTAAATTTGTCCATTCTTCCCCCCCCCGCCCCGCTTGGTTGTCTTGCTGAAGACTGATCAATTTCAGGTCTAATTATTGCATTCTTTCTTCATACCTGCACCTCATTTTTCTTAAACATTTACCACAAAACTTATAATTCATTTCAAGGCATATTTTCTCATGCTTTTCTGCACTTAACAATGACAACAATGGCAAGAACAATTTGTTAAGCCAGTTTATCTCACCCAAGACTTGCTGAAACAGACTGGGAATCTCCATACTTTGGAGAAATACCAGGTAATTCTTACATGGAAGGAAAAACTAAATAATATGAGTTATTTGAATTGTATATAATGTAATTTGTTTACTATGTGCTAATTTCTTTCCCCCAAGCAGAGAATACCCCTGAGAGTAAAATAGAATACTCTTTAATTTCCTTTGGTTTCCATATTTCTTGCCATGTAGTGAGTATTAAGGAAGATATATCACATTAAAACTCAAATTGAAATCATTTAGCATTTGATTTCAAATATGTTTTGGATCTTTTGCTCCAAACAAACAAACAAAAAAATGGAGGGGGCGTACCTACTGAAATGTGTTCAAGGGGCTATTTTCATCCTAATAAACATGAAAAGCAGTCTTATTTAAAAGGCACCTCTAAATGAAACAATGTCCATAAAAGACATTTTAAAAAGTATTCTTTTGTTAGGTACTAACAAAAAATTTTAAGGAATTAATTTCAGTATAAGGTAAAAAATATTAGCTAAAATATTCTTGGTAGAAAATAAAGTAACCACCAATAGTGATGCTATAAAACACATAACCCCTGCTAATATTTGGGTGTGGTTCACTTATTTGACTCAAAGATAGGTAATATTTTTACTGGTAGTAAATATACAACTCTAGTGATTCTGTATTATTTTCAAATCATGCCATGTTTTTAGCTATGTTCATAAGCATCATTGTCAAGCATTTATCATCATTGTCTTAATTACACTATGATTAGATATTTAAATTGTTTCCAACACTTTATTATTATAAATAATAATATAATAAACATCTTAATCCTTAAAGCATTTTTTTTAAAATTATGTATTCTTTAGTATTCTCAGAAGAACAATACATAGGTGAATAGATATACCAATTTAAAAAATCTAAAGAATTCATTTACTGGGTTATAATTATAATTTTATATATATACATATATATATGTATATATATACCACACATATGCTTACATTAATTACTAAAAGTACTATTACTAAATAAGAACTATATCTACATATCAGAAGTCAGTGTTTTATGATTAGGAATTACACTGGAAAAGTGGGATCATTCCTCTGTCTCAAAAATTTAAAGAAGCTTCTTTGTATCATAGCCCCTGCAAAGTGCAAAGCAGTAGCCAGCATCTTTTTTTTTTTTTTAAAGATTTTTATTTATTTATTTGACAGAGAGAGACACAGCGAGAGAGGGAACACAAGCAGGGGGAGTGGGAGAGGGAGAAGCAGACCTCCCGCTGAGGAGGGAGCCTGATGTGGGGCTTGATCCCAGGACCCTGGGATCATGACCTGAGCCAAAGGCAGATGCTTAACGACTAAGCCACCCAGGAGCCCAAGTAGCCAGCATCTTAATAAATACATGGAAGTTTGTAAAATTCTCAGAACTGTGAAGTGTGGAGAGCAGATGAGTAGGGAAGGTGGTGGAAGGAAACGTAGCAGGTTTTTATGCCTAACCAGGTCTACAGTCAATTACTGAAAAAAAATGAAAATATAGTATCTGAAAATAACAGACTAGATTAATAGATGATAAGCATTGTTTAATTGCAATACAGAAACTATTTCTAACCGATTGAATTTATTTCATTTTTACTACTTTAAGTGGTATCTTGGGAAAGCTTTCTCAATTTTTGAATATTAAGCAGTATTTAAATGGAGTGCATTTTGGTCAGCTTTGCTTCTGACTTGGCATAATCAACTGTTTCTTTTCCCTCACTACTTACCCCAAATGAGTAGAGTTGATTTCATTGAATTTTGGTTCGTGATTGCCTATTTCTTTTACGACTGCAATTGCTTATTTCACTACAACTTTATCAATAGTGAGCTCCCTGTTTTAACTGGTTTAAATTGTTGCAAACTTAATAAGTACCATATAGAGAAATACAGATTTATCTTTATTACATTTCTATGAAATTTTATTTTCAGCCTAATTTGTATTCACTCATTTATTAATACGAAGCTGGCCTCCCAAACATACCTGATAGGAGATTTCCTCTGATCTGGATCTATGGCGGAGACCATGCCTACAAATGATCCATGTGGGCTTTCTTCAAAGATTTCAAATAGGTAATATGGGAGGAGGAACACAGGAGGTTCATCTTCATCTTCCACCTGGACCCTAATGAGAGTGGTGGAAGCTTCAACATGGTATTCCATGAGCTTCTCATCAACATGGCAGTTTTTAACATTTGCTCTAATACGATATTGGTTCTGGTGCTCAAAATCCACTTTCTACAAAGAAATACAGTGTACAGAAGAAGAAATGGCTTCAGTAACCCAAGGCACTATTTAGAAAAAAGGTTGGGTTATTAAGTCTCAGTTGCTTTTTAGTCAGATTTCGCTTCTTATGTACTTGGTTTGATCCCTCTAATATTATCATTAAGCAGCTGCATTGCAAATCCCTGTGTTTTGTTATTTATGTCTGTTATAAAATGTTTTAGAATAGTAACTATATATTTTTAGGATTAAAATTATACTTGTTTGGGCATAAATATCCTATGGAATTGAGAATTAATTTTTTTATTTAATATCTTTCCAAAACGTTTGTCCTCTAAAAATCTTTAAAAGCATAATAAAAAACTGTTCTACAATAATTTGAGACTTTGTAATAACTCTGTCTCATCTCTAAGTTCCTTTGCTCCCTAAATCATAAATCACAGGTTCTCATTTCAATTACTTAATGAAGCAATAACTAACTGGCTACACAAAATAATTATATGTATTTCTGATTTGACTTTGTATTCTTCTGCAAAGTAAATATTGAAAATATATCTACCTTTTTTAATATAACTATTCCTTCTTGTGTCTCATTATTAGTAATTATGTCAAATGTTTGTGAATCATCTTCAATGCTGTAATCCATTTCTGCATTCTCTCCAATATCATTATCATATGCCATGATTTTTCCTATTGAAGTCCCAGCGGGTGAAGATTCAGAAACAGTCAAGCGGTATAAACCTTTAAAAACAAAATTCAAGATATTTCACACAAATAATAAACATAAGAAATTTCCAATTTTAGCACCCCATTTGTGGACTATGGGAAAACCCATACTCTCACTTTCTACCAGTTACTTATTCTAAATCAGTATCTATCTATCATCTATCTATTTATCTATCTGTCTATCTCTTCTTCTTTATTTTTGTGATCTGTATTTTGTATTTCCCAAACATCCTAGTTGAGCATCTATTAATGTCTCTCAAATATAACTTAGGGAGTCTTAGCACCAGTACATATAATTTCCAAATTTCTATTCATATGTATACTTTGTTGATATTTTTGGATTTTTTTATTATATCATTCAACCGTCCCAATTAAACTTGATAAAAATAGTTTTCAATTTCATTTAAGCATTCTCTGATATCTAGAGTTACTCGTAAATGTAAGTGTGGATTAGAGATGGGAGAGAATAAAGCAAACAAGTAGCTCTAAGGGTAATAGTTTGATTTTTAGATTCTGAGCCTGAGTGCGTTGACCATAGTGGAAATGAGGGGGGAAAAAAAAAAAAAGTGGATCCACAGGAGTTAGTGAGTGGATGAAGTAGGAAAACCATGAGCTTCTCAGATGACCCCATTGTTTCGGTCACGTGAAAACAATGGCAGTTATATTTGAAATACATAGATGTAAGTAAAAATAATCAAGCTTTGTTTCCTTTATTTTTCAGAAGTAACTTGCATAAAACTGATAAAGAGTTAGCTATTTGTAAATTATTATTTGTGGTTTATGTTAAAATGTAGGAAATAATCATATATATCAATATTCTAAAGAATGAAACTTGGGGGCCTGGATGGCTCATTTAGTTAAGCATTTGAATTCGGCTCAGGTCCTGATTTTAGGGTACTGGGATTGAGCCCCACCTAGAGTCCCATGTCCGGCTCCCTGCTCAGCGAGGAGCCTGCTTCTCCCTCTGCCTCTGCCCCTCCCCACGCTCATGGTCTCTCTCTCTCTCTCTCAGATAAATTAAATCTTTAAAAGAAAAAGTGAAACTTTGTAGAATTTAGAAAAGAAGCACATAATAAAATTTTTCCTTAAAGAGATTACTGATAGAATATGGCAAGTCACTTCACAGATTGCCTTGTGAGATGTCCTCTCCTTTTTAACATGGGAGAAATGTTACTTAAAAGTTGCCAATATTTTTACTATTTTCAGGAAGTAACAGCTTAACTCTGCTGCAAAGTGGTTTTTGTTGTTGTTGTTTTGTTTTTTCATTGTGGGAAAATGTATACGTGAGAAAACAGAATTTCAGGAAGTGGGAAGAGCAAGCCAAAAGGCCACAAAACCAGTGGCTGAAGTTTTCCAGTGACAGAGAGTAGGTCAATTGCCTGGTGTTGGTTTGTCCATGAACAAGGAGTATAATGCTAGTACATGATCTCCTAGAGGTAATGGAACAGGACTGGATGATGGCAAATTATTTAGGACAATGGAGGTTATATTAAGGCCTGTGACTTTTTCTCTGAGTGACATGGTAAGACATTTAAGTGATATGATCTGACCTGCATTACAACAAGATCACTGAAGTTGTGTCGGAAGTCCATCAGAGGAGAACAAAAGCAGAGAGACTAGATGGGAGCCTATGGTAATAATGGAGACAAATTAAGAGGGTAGCATGATCCAAGGTTGTAAATAAAATTGGTGAGAAATGTTCAGATTATGGATATTTTTAAAAGGTAGAGCCAACAGTATCTGCAGAGGACTGAATTTTGGATATGAGAGAAAGAACAGAGGGGAAGCTGACTTCAAAATCCTTAAACAAAGTAAGTTTCTATTATCAGGAGAGATTGTGTGTGTGTGTGTGTGTGTGTGTGTGTACTCACAGAATACTGAAAATCAGGGACTAGCAGGAATTGTGCCGAATTGATCATCGATTCAGTCTGAGTTAGAAATTAGAATTGACCTAGATTTGACCCAGTGTAATCCAAGTTGAATTGTTTGAATTGAACTGAATTTGAATTGAATGGGTGAGATTTTGCCCTGAGCAATGTGAAGGCTGGATTTGGTAGTCTTTGAAATGGGAAAAGCTGTAAAAAGAAGAGGTTTGGAGGAGGAGGCAGGCATGATCAAGAACTCAAATATATGTCAAGTTTAAATGTATATAACATATAAATGAAGATATTGAATAGACAGTTGGATATCCACATGGGGGGGGTTCATTGGAGAGGCTCATACTGGGGGTATATATCTGGGGGTTGTCAGCATAGAGGTGGCATTTAAAGTCTTGAGGCCAGATGAGAACATCAAGGAGTGAATGCAAAAGGAAGAGAAATGAGGTCCTAAGGCTTGATAGCAGAAATACACTAAAGTTTACAGTATGTAGAGGTGAAGACAAAGGAAGACTATTAAAAAGTGACCAGTGAGATAGACAATAAAGTACATGAGAATGGAGTAATCCTGTCAAACCCTGCTGAAAAATCACACTATATTAGGACTGAGATTTAGTTGCACATAGATTGATAGAATTGACCAGATCAGTTTGGTCAAGTAGCGTGGATGAAACTGAACTGGAGTGGGCTCCAAAGAGTTTAAAAGACAGTAAATAGGTTGATGAGTTTGACAACACTTTAAAAATTCTTTTCTCTAAAAGAAAAGAAAATGAAGCATGGTTAGCTAGATATGGAAGTGGAGTCAATAATGTATTTATTTTATTCTGTTTTTAAGATGAAAACAACAACCACATGTTTTGAATGTTAATAGTCATTAACAGACAGTGTGGATACCCTTGATTGAGAGGTGAGGGGAGGTTGTACATATCAGAGGAGATATGTATTAAATATTTAAAATGAGAGGAGGATAATGGGATTACAATAAGGGAAAGCAGTTTGAACAAGAGTAAGGAGGTCAGCATGCTTCTGTTCTGGAAGAATAGTCAATACACATATTTTCACATAATTATGGTGTGGGATGGAAATAGAGAAAACTATTTTAAAGAGTGAGGTAACTTTATGGTGCTAGAATCATGTTCACCCACACTCAAATTTGAAAGTAGTAATGCTGGGGCGCCTGGGTGGCTCAGTTGTTAAGTGTCTGCCTTCGGCTCAGGTCATGATCCCAGGGTCCTGGGATCGAGCCCCGCATCAGGCTCCCTGCTCTGTGGAAGCCTGCTTCTCCCTCTCCACTCCCCCTGCTTGTGTTCCCTCTCTCGCTGTCTCTCTCTGACAAATAAATAAATAAAATCTTTAAAAAAAAAAAAAAAAAGAAAGAAAGTAGTAATGCTATCATCTTACATGAGGGGTCTGGGTAGCTATAAGAATTTTAGAAAGTATTTTAAATATTCTAACTTATTCAGATATGTATCAATACATACATATATATATACATTGTTATTTATAATTATAGATTGTTTATCAATGTTCATAGACACATAGTTATATATTATATGCACACATTGTTATATA
>NC_138381.1:9750834-9787939 GCF_054177405.1 Leptonychotes weddellii | reverse complement strand
AAAGAAAGTAGTAATGCTATCATCTTACATGAGGGGTCTGGGTAGCTATAAGAATTTTAGAAAGTATTTTAAATATTCTAACTTATTCAGATATGTATCAATACATACATATATATATACATTGTTATTTATAATTATAGATTGTTTATCAATGTTCATAGACACATAGTTATATATTATATGCACACATTGTTATATAATTATATATGCACACTGAAGTATATATATATGTGTATATATATATATAAATAATGTTGAAGTTGAGAAAAATGAAAAGAAATAAGGATGGGAGCAGAGCTTCAAGGACATTCTTGTCTCAACAAACATTCCTTGGGGGTACTGCCTTCGTGAGTCCTCAACTTATTATTCACCTTCATCTGAATAAAACATAGACTAGATTTATTCAATATATTCACCTGCTACTTTTCTACATTTAGTATCTGGCAGTCATTTTATGAAGTCCTGGGTATTTCAGATTTAATTACACATCACCTTCTTGTCGTTAGGACACACACTTTGTAGAGATAATACATTTTATAACATGAAGATGAAGGTCACAAACTGCTGCCTTGTTGCCTAAATTCCATCCAAAGAGGAGCTGTTTCATTTACTCATAAAGAAATGAGGACGTGTGGCTTAAATTGTACAAGCTGCAATGATGTAGGATGAATAAGTTTCAAAATCCCGTGTACAGCTTAGTGACTATGGTTAATAATACTATATTGTATAATGGGAATTTACTGAGAGAACTTCTCAGGTGCTCTCACCACACACACATACCCACACAAAGTAACAATGTGAGGAGATGGATATGTTAGTTAGTTTGACTGTAGTAATGATTCTGCTATGTATATGATATCAAAACATCATGTTGTATACCTTAAATATATACCATTTTTATTTTTTTAAAAATGGCCACATTAACCTGAAAAATTTAAAATTTGACAATAGCACAGAAATAAACATCCAGATTTCTAATATTTCTTGAAAAGTCAGAAGATCTGATAACTCTGGGCCTGCCACAAATTAGCTGAACTGAATCCCATCTGCATCATTTAGGGGTGTGTGTGTGTGTGTGTGTGTGTGTGAAAGAGAGAGAGAGAGAGAGATCTACTTTTCTCTTTGATACATGCTTATATATTCCTCCTATCATGATAATTGCTCATGATTTCTAAAATTGCTTGTAAATGTATTTCTGTAGCTAAGACAGAATCCTCAGAGGGGGGAGGGGAATCCTAAGAAAAAAAATAATTTCTCCTAAGAATTTCACAAGAAATTCCTTCTGAAGCACACCAAGTGATTTAAGTTGTATTTACAACTCAAATTATCAGAGCAGTTGGGGCCTATTCATGCTACAAAAGTAAAAGATACCCACACATATATGGCCAGTTAATTTATGATAAAGGAGCCAAAAATATGCAATAGGAAAATGTCAGTTGCTTTTTTTTTAATAAAGATTTTATTTATTTGACAGAGAGAGACACATTGAGAGAGGGAATACAGGGGGAGTGGGAGAGGGAGAAGCAGGCTTCCCGCTGAGCAGGGAGCCCAATGCGGGGCTTGATCCCAGCATCCTGGGATCATGACCTGAGCTGAAGGCAGAGGCTTAACGACTGAGCCACCCAGGTGCCCCAAAATGTCAGTTTCTTTAATAAATGGTGTTGAAAAAATTGGACAACCAAATGCAAAAGAATGCAACAGAGCCATTGTCTTAACCATATACAAAAATTAACTCAAAATGGATTAAAGACTTGAACTAAGACCTGAAACCAACTCTTAGAAGAAAACACAGGCAGTTAGCTCCTTCACCTAGATGTTGGTGATTTTTTTTTTAATCTGACACCAAAAACAAAAGCAACAAAAGAAAAAATGAGTGGACCATATCAAACTAAAAAGCTTCTGCACGCAAAGGAAACTATCAAAAGAATGAAAAGGCAACTTACTGAATGGGAGGAAATATTTGCTAATCATATATCTGATAAGGGACTAATAGCCAAAATATATAGGAACTCATAGAACTCAGTATCAAATAATAATAATAATGGGCAGAAGATCTGAATAGACATTTTTCCAAAGAAGGCATACAGACGGCTAACAGGTACATGAGACAATGCTCTGTATCATTAATCATCAGGGAAATGCGAATCAAAACCACAATGAAATATTATCTCACACCTGTTGGAATGGCTATTATTCAAATACCAGAAATAACAAGTGTTGGTGAGGACGTGTAGAAAAGGGAACCCTTGTGCACTGTTAGTGGGAATGTAAATTGGGGCAGCCACTATGGAGAGCAGTATGGTGGTTTTTTGAAAAATTAAATGTAGAACTGCCTTAGGATCCAGCAATTGCACTTCTGGGTATCCATCCGAAGAAAATGAAAACACCTATTAGAAAAGATATCTGCACTCCCATGTTCATTGCATTATTATTCACAATAGCCAAAATACGGAAACAACCTGACTGTCCATCAGTGGATGAATGGATAAAGAAGTTATGATACACACACACACACACAAATATTACTTGGCCATAAAAAAGAATGAAATCTTGTCATTTGCAAGAACATGGATAGACCTCGAGGGCATTAGGCTAAGTGAAATAAGTCAAAAAAGACAAAGACCATATGATCTCTCTTATATGTGAAATATTATATATATATTTATATATATATAAATCATAGGTGAATACAGAAATAGGTGAATTGTGTTTATTTCTGTTTTTAGTTTTAATATATTGGATAAAAATAAAATTAAAATTAAAAAATAAAATATTATCATTTCAAATCATTACTGTGGTAGGTAGAAAAATGAATCTCCCAAAATATATGTGTTCTAATCCCCCAGAACCTATGAACATATTACACAAAGTGGCAAATGGGAATTAAGGTTGCAGGTGGAATTCATATTGCTAATTAGCTGATCTTGAGAGGCGGAGATTGTCTTAGGGTTCACCCAAGTGGGCCTGGTCTAATCACATCGGTCCTTAAAAGTGAAGAAGAGGCAAAAGTGTGGGTCACAGAGATGACAGTGTGTGTAGGATCTGACCCCTTTTGCTATGTTTCAGGTGCTTGAGTTATATCCAAGAATCAGAAAGATGCCTTAAGGAGCAAATAGTGTCCTTCAGCTGACAGCCATCAAGGAAACAGAGACCTTAATCCTACAAACATAAAGAACTGAATTTTGCCAACAACCAAATCCAAAGAAATGGGTTCTCCCCTGGATCCTTGGGAAGGGAACACAGCCCTGCAGACACCTTGAACTTAGTCTGGTGACACCTGTAACCAGATTTCATTAAGATAATAATTTGTTTAAGACATGAAGTTTGTGGAAATTACTACAGAAGCAATTAAAAGAAAACACATTACTCTTTCATTTGTATTTGACTTTTCACACTAATAAAAATTATCACGCAGAATAATTAAAAATTAATTTATATAATTCTAGTGCTGTTGCAGTGCTTTAGATGTAAACGCTAACACCTGCTTATATTTGACATACGTATAATTATGTTATAATGAAAATTCAACATTTTTTCTACTTACGTTCCTTAAAAATAGGTTTATTGTCGTTCACATCAGAAAGTTTAATTAATACACTTGTTGTTCCAGACAGTGCCCCAGGCAGACCAATCATATCTTTGGCTTGAATAATTACCCAATACTCATCTTGCAGTTCTCTATCCATTTTAGAAGATATTCTTATGACTCCTTTAAAAATGTAATAAAACTTCAATTATTATTTCATTATTAACCACGGTATCCTCCTAGTTAATTTCTTAAGAATTCAATCATATAATCATTCTTTTGCCACATTTTAAACCACTACAATGTGCTAGACACTGCCCTAAAGAAAAAAAAATAATAATAATAAACACCAACTCTGCCTGGAGTTTAGAATAGTCACCAAATACTAAGAACACTAGTAGACCCTTAATAAAATAACTATGTTAATAAAATCTGCAGGTAGAAAACAGGGATATCTTATTTTTACCTCAAATTATTTTCTGCTGTCTTCTCTAACATAGTATTAGTGTGTTATAATTAACTTTTCCCTTAAATTTAAAAGAAGTTAATTATGAATAAATGTATAAATTACAACAACAAATTTATGGAAAAAATATTGTGCACCTGTGATGTTAAAGTCTATTTCAAGTCATAATTTGTGAAGAAAGGTTTGTTTTTTACCAACAGTTATTCATAATCTACAATAGAGATAAATATACACTCAGATTTTCAAACTCATGATGGACCATAATAAATGTAATAAATATCAACTTTCTATAAAATTATTTAGGGAAAAAGTAGTTATCACTGAAAAAAAGAAAACTAGGAAAAATTTCAGGTGGTGCATAGGACAAGGGGATGCTGGCCTAAAGATTTTGGGAACACTAACACAAAGAAAGAGAATGGCCAGTCCTCAGATATGTCTGGGGAAAAGTGTACATTAAAAAATTGTGAGACCTGTAAAAACAAAAAAGGATAAATTGGACCATATTGTGACAGCATTTTAATTGTGGACTAAAGTGTTTTACAAGTATAATCTTTTATATGAATCACTATAGAAAACAGTGAATGTATTAAACAGACACTGCAAGTATCTCCCTATGTTTGACTCTGGAGAGAATTGGGTATGAAGGTGTATCTCATGTGGTTTTAGTTTGCATTTCCATGATGACTACTGAGGTTAATCATTTTTAATATGCTTGCAGGCTTTTTGTATATCAAATTTTAGTCAATTGTTTTAAATGTCTTTCAGCATATTTTTAAATTGGGTTTTCTTTTTCCTGTTGATTTGTTGTAATCTTTACATATGTTTTATACCTTACACACAAATGATTTGTGGTATAGATTTGGAAAACTCAATTTCTGAAAGTTAGAAAAATCAGCTAAAAGCCTAAAAAGAATTAAATGTTTAAAAGTACAACCAATTTATTTATTGAAACATCAGGTCTACTGTATAACATGTTTATAAGCAGAAGATTTTTGCTCTGACATTTGCCTACTTTGAATCCTGTTGAATTCTGAATTTCATTCAGAAATACCTGTTGTTGGCTCAATGGAGAAATATGGTTGGCCTTGTAGTAAACTGTACAGGAGACGAGCATTATTGCCACTTGAAGGATCATCAGCATCATTTGCTGTCACTTGGATGACTAATGTTCCTGAAGAAAATATAAATAGTAACAAGAAATTAAGACTGTGGTATTATTGAACAATGTGGTATTATTGAACAATGCATTCAGATCTATACAACATTATTTCTTTAGCAAGCAAGATGATGATATACAATGAAAGATGAGCCCTCCTTACTCAGAATTATAAAACTAATATCATTCTGTATAAAAAAGAGAATATAGCCTCATGCAACATAGCCCTAATTCCTATATGCAATGTAGAATTTTAAAATGTAGATCTGTGCCATAATGAACTATAACTCTTAAACGATTACAAGATCCACTCAGGATCTTTCAAAGGTGTATTATTAGTGGAAGAATGAAAAGGGAATTGGAAGCAGTTTACTTTAAAAATCATATTGTGACCTGTAACTCAAAAAAGTCACAGAATGTTGATAAAATATTAATAAAAATTATTGAAATGTGCTTGAGTTAGTATCAAGTTGAGGAAGTGCATAATTATCTTCCCTGTTTAATTCCCTTCTATAAAATGCTTACTTACTTAGAAGAACTCTTTTTTTTTAAAGTACAAAGCAAAATCTACCAGATATTGATAGTGTTCTCATTGAAATTCAGTAACAATCAATAAAACACAATGTAAGTATTTGTACATTTAAACTCCATTCTTAAATCAAACATATTTCTTTAAAAATATTGAGCTTTTTAATCATCTTTATGTAAATATAGAATAGCATTATGGGTCTTGTTGGAAATCTGCATTTATTGAAATATTATGTTCTGTGTCAATAAGATGGCAACATGAACAACACAGAATCAAATAGCTTATGTGATTTCGTTTATCACAAGATATTACTTATATGTGGAATCTAGAAAAGCTGAGCTCATAGAAACAGAGGGTAAACTGCTGGTTAACAGGGGTTTAGGGTGGGTTAATTGAGTAAATGTTGATCAAAGCCCAGAAAACTGCAGTTACAAAATGAGTAAGTTCTGGAGAGCTAATGCACAGCATGGTAATTATAGTCAACAATATTATATTGTATATTTCAAAGTTGCCAAGAGACTTGATCTTAATGGTCTCCCCCCTCCACACACACAAAAGATAATTATATGATGTGATGAAGATGCTAGCTAATCCAAGGTGGTAACTATATATTACAATATATAAATGTATCAAATCAACATATAGTAGACCTTAAACTTACACAATGTATATGTTGAATATATCTCAATAAAATAATAAATAAATCAATAAATAATCAGCAAATAATAAAAGGCATTTCTGTAGTAATTGTAAACAGTTATTCCAAGAAAAGGATTCTTAGGGACCATCAATTCAGTTTGTATTGGGCAAGAATTGTTCTTTTAACTACCCTATGTGCACACCTCCATTTACTTTTTCTACATTTCCTCTCTATGTGTCCATTTAATTTCTTTCTAGGAGTGTCCCATCCCTAGATTCCAGAACTAGACTACCTGTTTAGTCTAGCTTCAGGAGCAGTAGTCAAAATCATCTTATGGTTAGTTGTTGACCAAAAGAAATTCTTACTCTTAAGACTTTAGACTATACAAATGAGTACCAGGAAGATCATGAAAATGCACTGACTCACAGATCACCCTGTACTTCGTTTATAGAAAAACAAGTTACAAAGTTAGGTTTTTTTTCCCCATTTTTTTTCAAGCACATTTTAAATTGATGCTTTATTTACTTCTAAGCAGAACATACCTCTTCAGTGTTCTAATGTATCACTCCCTTGCTCGCTACTAGATGGAAAATGTAATATATTAATGAATCACATAAAATAATTTCTCCGAGTGTGTGGAAAATCCAAAAAGTCAAACTCTTAGAAATTAAGTGGATAAAAACAATATTATAAATATTCACAATAACGTTCTAATGTGAATTTATTAGGAAGTTAAATTTCTGAGGAAATATTATTCTCTCTTATAAGATTTATAGCTGTTTTAAATCAACAGTAACAAATCTATGGAATTGAGATAATTCTACAATGTTCAATGGCATCCAGTGCTTGATAATGAACATTCATTAACTACTAGTGATTTACTCCTTATATTTGTTTGTGTGTGTATATGTGTGAGACCGTGCATATACATGTCTATCCTATTTTAAGTTACCATCAAAGTATATAAAATAAATTAAGATGATAAAAATATGCAACAGAATTTCAAAAAAATCATTACATATAGTTTAATTCTTATGATTTATAAATTATTGGTTGTAAAATTCAGAAAGAACTTAGCAATGTTTAAGTCTTATATCACTCTATATAACTTTCTTTTATTTACTTTATCTGTTTCCCGCTTTTTTAATTGACATCACAATTTATTAAATACAAGTTAAGCAACTTTAAACCCTCTTAGATATTTTCTAAATGGTTTTTCTAAAAAAAATCAAAAGACATAAGCCTATATATTTTTCTAGCCAGTAATTTAAATACTACAGAAATCTTCAAGATATAGTCAAGTAACATAAACTGTAATAATAAATAAACATCAGAGTAGCCGAGAAATACAAAAACCTTTGATATGATTTTTTTTTATGTTTTCCTTGTCATTTGTAAAAGAATCTATCTGTACATTCACTCGTAGTTAGGAATTAGCTATATATTATACACAAAATTGAAACAAAAAATCACTATAAGACCAATAATGTGTCCTTCAATGAAAAAAATCAGTAACTGTTCACAGTCCCCTTCCCCCCTTTTCCTATTACCAGTTAAATATAAGTAAAGGGACACTTCATGGTTGAAACAAATAAATGTTTAATTGCTACTCATTGTTATATAAACATATGTAACTCTTCCTTTATTTGTCAGTAAACTCAGAGCGGTACTATTCACATTTGAATAAAAATGATTAGCACAGGGAAGGGGAAAATGAAGGGGGGGAAATCGGATGAGGGGAAGAACTATGAGAGACTATGGACTCTGAGAAACAAACTGAGGGTTCTAGAGGGAGGGTGGTGGGGCGATGGGATAGCCTGGTGATGGGTATTAAAGAGGGCACATATTGAATGGAGCACTGAGTGTTATACGCAAACAATGAATCATGGAACACTACATCAAAAACTAATGATGTATGGTGATTAACATAATATAATAATAAAAAAATGAATAGCACAGGGATGTTCTTTTCAAGTACAGTAGCCTTTCAAGGCTTATATAATCACTGTTTTTATGACATGATCTTTGTTTACTGTAAGAATCACTTTGAACAGTTTTATGGGAACTGTGGCTCCAATCTCCTGGTCATCCCATTCCCTAACAATACCTGCCCATCACTATAAATTGAAGCTGATTCTAAAATATTGTGGGCATTATTCTACATAAGAACATAATTCATGCAGGCCCGTCTCAAGCATACTTGTGGAACTATTTTTAAATGTTTATTTTCATAGGAGAAGTCATTTTGAATTTTTGATGACTAAAATTCAATGATGTTTTAACATTAGAAAATGAACCAATATAATTTGTGGCACTAATGGCTTAAAAAAGAAAAATGTAAAGCAAAAATTCTCATTAGATATATAAAACACATTGGAAAATATTCCATTTCTATTTTCAATAAAACCTCAGAAAATTAGGGAGAAAGGCAGTTTTCTAAATTTGATAAAGGGCATTTTTAAACTTTGACAGCAATCATATTTAATTGTGAAGAGTTAGAACTTTTCCTCCTGAAGTAGTTAAAAAGCAAGAAGTTTATTATCATTGCTATGTTTTAAAGCATTGTATTGAACCTCCTAGACAATGCAATGAGGCAAAGCCATGTATACCAAAATGAATGATTAAAGATGATGTCGATGATGGACAAAAATCCATATATGACGGATGGATGGATGGATGGATGGATGGATGGATGGATGGATAGATAGATAGATGATAGATAGATACTGGAAACATTTTTTTAAATTACAATAATTATTCAAAGGCAACAGTATTTTTGTTAGAAAATCAAGCAGAATATACCTAAAAAAAAGTTTACAGGAGAATATTAAATTACTAAATTAGAAAGGTCACAGGAATAAAAAATACACAAAACTCCATTTTTATGTATACCAGAAATATATATTTATAAAATATTTCAACTAAATGCACAACATATATAACAAATAAAAATATCCAGGAATATCTAAACAAAAATTTTTAAAGATCTCTACAAAGAAACTAAAGATCTTTTATTTTTAATGATCAAAAAGGAACAAAAATACTGGGTTTATGAATTTGATGACTACATAGAAATATCAACAAATAGATGCACAGTGTAAATGCTATCCTAATCAAAATCCTAGCGAGTTGTATTACTGGATAAATTAAAAAGATGATTATGAAATATGTATGGAAATGCAAAGAACCAAGCATGGCCAAGACGATTTTGATGAAACATCTGGAGGACTTGCACTAACAGACATCAAGGCTTAGGACACAACCACAGCAATAAAGACAATATAGTGTTAGTCCCTGGAGCAACAAAAGATGATAAAACTGACAGAGATTCGGAACCCAAATCATACGTTATGTGGGGAACTCATTCATGCAATGGTGGCATAGTTGAGAATTGGAGAATCATTTCAATAAATGCTGCAGGGTCAACTGGATATTTCCATCCATCTACACATCTGTCCATTGGTTATCTCTCTTTTGATCTAGAATTTGGCACGTGCTTGACACCATTCACAAAAATCAGTTTAAAATAAATTGTAGATATAGATGTGAAAGGTATATAACACGGGGCGCCTGGGTGGCTCAGTCGGTTGGGCGTCTGCCTTTGGCTCAGGTCATGATCCCGGGGTCCTGGGATCGAGCCCCGCATCGGGCTCCCTGTTCGGGGGGAGGCCTGCTTCTCCTTCTCCCTCTCCCACTCCCCCTGCTTGTGTTCCTTCTCTCGCTGTGTCTCTCTCTGTCAAATAAATCTGGCTGCCCTGAAGGCAGGTAATACTGACACATACAAGAAAAATACAGATTAAGACAATAATTTCCCAATCAGTGACAACTGTTTCCACCAAGAATCCCATGATCTGAACCACTCATTTACTAAGTCCCCTAAACTGGGGGTCAGATCACTTGTATCTTCATGTGATTTAATAAAGATGACACACTGACAGAGTCATGAGGTATGAACACATAACATTTGTTTAAATATTGGCAAAGGCGCCTCCTTGTGAGGCTTTAAGTGTCCAAGGCTGTTTTACTTTAGAGGGCAGCTTTTATCATCAGAGACATTTCAGTGTCCAATTAAGGGCAGACTTTGCTTGCTATCATTCAAGTCTTGCTGGGTGAATTTAGCAAGGGCTTCTATGTGTCCTAACGTCCTCAAGGCCAATGGAGGGAACAAACAAGGCAGCCAAATGATTAAACTAGCAGGAAACAATATGCCCACCCAGGCTTGGGGAGAGGGAGGGTGGTAGCTTTAAGAAGTTGACCTGGCTGTGCATACCACATGTTAGCTGAGGGGAGGCAGCACAACCAGGTGTAAAGAGATGAGCTGGGGGTGGGACATTCCAGACCAGGACCCAAACCTTCTTCTTTCTTTTATTTTTTATTTATTTTTATTTATTTATTTATTTTTTAAAGATTTTATTTATTTATTTGAGACAGAGAGAATGAGAGACAGAGAGCATGAGAGGGAGGAGGGTCAGAGGGAGAAGCAGACTCCCTGCCGAGCAGGGAGCCCGACGTGGGACTTGATCCCGGGACTCCAGGATCATGACCTGAGCCGAAGGCAGTCGCTTAACCAACTGAGCCACCCAGGCGCCCTTCTTCTTTCTTTTAATGCACAGTGTTCTATTTCAGGCTTATTCTGTTTCAACAGGTCCAGCTGAAGCAGGACAATGGGATCCCAGCGAGGAGCAAATAGTTCCCATTCACCCAGAGGTGCGAAGTAACTCACCCATCCTGGTGGAACATCTCATTGCAAATTCCGGTAAATAACTCTTTTCCCAGGCGTGTTGGGGCTCAGTGTTCTCAGAAGCAGAACATGTGAATTTGAAGTGCAGAACTGGGGCAATGGTGGTTTCCCCTGGCTTCCACACCGTTAGGGTACTGGTATCCCAGCAGGGGACCCCAGTCTGTCATGTGGGCAACACTCTCCACTGGTTGATCATTCAAATCTATGAAAGCCTGGGACAGTCCACTTGGCCAAGGAGGTTTTACTTGCTAGGAATTTAATCTGCTGCTTTATATTTCATTTTTTTCTTTTTACCAACCCTGCTTCTTGTGCATTACCCAGGAGATGGAACCTCCATTCAGAATCATGTTCTTTTGTCTGGTCTTGCATATTATGATCTTTGAAATGTGACCCTTGATCACAATCTATCCATACACAGCGCTCAGTTTCTCTAATCCCCTAATAGTGGCAGCCTGGTTCACACAATGACAAGGGAAAGCATGTTTCCACACAAAACTAGGCATGTTTAAAATTTTCACTCAGAGGGAGGGGGCCAATATCATCAATTTGCCAACCTGTCAACAACTGGAAACTCCATTGGGTGGCCGCAGACTCTTTTGGCAGTTGCCTTGGGCAGTGTTTATTTTTTTATTTTTTATTTTTTTTTTAAGATTTTATTTATTTATTTGAGAGAGAGAATGAGATAGAGAGCATGAGAGGGGGGAGGGTCAGAGAGAGAGGCAGACTCCCTGCTGAGCAGGGAGCCCGACGTGGGACTCGATCTTGGGACTCCAGGATCATGACCTGAGCCGAAGGCAGTCGCTTAACCAACTGAGCCACCCAGGCGCCCTTGGGCAGTGTTTAGAACACAGATGACATGCTGTTACTGTATTAACCAAGTCACTATCTTTTAAGGGCAATCTAGCATCCTTAGCAATAAGCCATCCTACCTGAAGTGGCCACTCTTTTTATCTGCTGTATCTACTAAAAAGTCAGTTGCTAGGGCACACACCCAAAATAGGGCATCAACTTCTAAACTGCCTTTTGGTGACTGAAGGGTCCAAAAGTCAGCATGCATCTCTGAATTGAGTCATTATAGCTTGATCAGAGATAGCTGTATTGTGTGGACATGAAAAGAGACCATATGATTAGACTTTTGCAGTCTAGAAATCCTCTTAAATCAATTTGTATCTATCCTATTTAATGAACAAAAATTTACCGACAAAAAATTATTCTCTCAGAATCATGTTTTGTTTTTTAAAGATTTTATTTTTAAGTAATGTCTACACCCAACTTGGGGCTCAAACTCACAACCTGGAGATGAAGAGCTGCATGCTCTACCTACTAAGCCAGTCAGGAGCCCCTTAGAATCATGTTTTAATAAGAGGAATTTCTCAGTTTACTTGTTCCAATAATAAACATACAAATGTAAATTTTAATATAATAATTCTGGGTTCTATTATGACACTGATGGTTGATATTGCTTGCCTATATTACTGCTGAGACTTACATAAATGGAAATTTAAAATCAGTTTTGTCTTTCTAGCTAGATTCTTTTTAAAGCTATTTTTTGTAAAAGGACTTTATGAAATGTTTAAGACAATGTTTGACTTCACCCATTTTGTCAGCAATACTATACGGTGAAAACTTATTATTACGTAGGTAACACAGGATGTAAACTTGTACCAAATTCTGGAGAAGAAAATCATAGTTTAGTAGTCCAAACTATGGGAACTGGGAACTGCAGTTTGCTGATATACTTCATTTGTTATGACACAAGCTATAAAATCATAGTAAGATAATGGTATATTAATATAAGAAAATATTTATTGCATATGAGAAATTACATATAAACTATACTTTCTGTGGCATTGTTAATAAGTGCTAACACTTACCAAGCTACATGAAATTTTTAAAGCTCAAAAGCATTATTGACAGCATGAATATGATTTCCCAACACATTAAACATATTCTTCCATCAAGAGTAAAACCTAATGTAAGAATAGTGTAATTCCATCAATATTGATTTATATGGATTTTAGTATTAACCAGAAGTATTACAGAGGACTGAATGATTCTCACCTAAGTGTTAAGTTTATTATTAGTAACAAAACTTTATTAAATGATATCTCATATTTCACACCGAATGCTTTATCTTCTTTCTAGTGATTATGGGAGGCATCCATAAAAATGTAAAAGAGTGATAGATTTTGATACGCAGACTAATTTAGATATCCTGAAGGCAAGAGAGAAGTCAGCAACCTGTGACAAGGACATTTTGTATGTAAAGTTTCCATTCATTATAGAATACTAAATAAACAGTGTGTCTTAATTTATGTTGGAATGCCAAGATCTGAACTGTGGATTTCAAAATGACTCATTTATTTTAGCATGTAACTTTTTCTGTGTTAAGTTCAGTGGTAAAAATATTAAACAGGCTTTTCTTAGAATGAAGATATAAACTGTGAAATAGGCTAGATATTTTTATATGCAGTTTTAGTACAAGTATATTTTGACTACGCTGAAGCAAATTTATTGAGAGGATGTTGAATTGTGTAATGGTCAAGTTTAAAGAAACCCAAACTAAATAATATTATTTTGACCTACACTCTGTGTCTGTGATTTTTGTGACATTAAAACAGATATAAAATATTAGATAATTTAGTAAAATTATAATTTTCTGAAATCAAATTCATGAAATAAGTTTTTAATCTGTGGATCTGCTCATTCTTTCACACTGGGCATTTATTTATTTTATTAGTATCAGGATCATTATTTATTTACGGGGACTGATTGGCCCATCTCTCCTGTTTTTATATATGAGATACAATTATTTTACAACCTAAAACCTCCAAGCAAAACTCAAGAAACAGATGATATTTTCCCACTTGTCACCTTAAATGTGCAAAATATTCTTCAAATATTTTTTTTTCTACCATCACCTGAAAATTAGGTCATTCTTATTATTCTTGTGTTGTATTTTTGACACTACTTTTCATAATGTGAGAGAATTTAAGTCAAATAAATAGACTGTGTTTAAGAAAGCAAACAATATGTTCATAGAAAATACAAAGAGTAATCCATTCCAAACTCAGTCACATTCAAGTCACATGTCCAAAGACATAAGTTTCATAGAATATAATTTTCAAATTTGACATATTTTAAGAAATAAGGATTTTTATATTTCAGAGAAATCTCTAAGTAGTGATGCTTATTAAATTTATGAATTCAAAAAGTGATCTAAATTTGCATGTATTTTACATAAATTGAATTCAATCTCTTTTTATAATGGGTGACGTTATTTTGATGGTAAATACTATAAAGTCAATTTCTTTTTCTTCAAGCTTTATTGAGATACTATTGATATACAGCGTTGTGTAAGTTTAAGGTATACAACGTGATGGTTGATATACAAAAATATATTGAGAAATGATTACCATAATAAAGTTAGTTAACACCTCCATCACCTCAAATAATTAAAATTTTACCTTCTTGTGGGGAGAACAGTTAAGATCTACTGTCTTAGTAACTTTCCAATATGTAATACAGTAATGTTAATAATACCATACCAAATATTATATCCCCAGACCTTAATCATCTTCTAACTCAAATTTTGTTCCCTTTGACCAACATTTCAACATTTTCCCTCCTCCCAGTCCAGGCAACCACCATTTTACTCTGTTTCTATGAGTTTAACTTTTTTAGAGCCCATATATAACTGAAATTTTACAGTATTTGTCTTTCTCTGTATTACTTATCTTACTTAGCTTAATGCCCTCAAGGTCCATCACCTATATTGTCATCAATGGCAATATTTCATGCTTTTTTATGGTTGAATAATATGCCAGTGTGTGTGTGTGTATGTATTTTATTTATCTATTTATCCATGATGAACATTTAAGTTGTTTCCGTGTCTTGTCTATTGTAAATAATGCTCCAATGCACATGGAAGTGCAGATCTCTTCAAGATAGTGACTTCATTTCCTTTCTTATATATTCAGATGTGGGATTGCTGACTTGTTGAGAAATTTCATTCTGAAAGATACTGAATTTTTTCAAATATTTTTTTCTGCATTTACTGAGAGGGTTATATGATCTTTATACTTTATTTGATTAAAGTGGTATATCATGTTTGATTTGCTTTTGTTGAACCATCCTTGCATCCTGGAGCTAAATCCCACCTGATCATGGTATATGATCTTTTTAATGTGCTGTTGAATTGGGCTTGCTAAAATTTTGTTGACAATTTTTGCATCTGTGTTCACAAGAGATACTGACCTGTAGTTTTCTTGTGGTGTCCTTATCTGGTTTTGGTATCAGGGTAATGCCAGCCTTGTAAAATTAACTTTGGGAGTGTTCCATCCTCTTCAAATATTTGGAAGAGTTTGAGGATTGGTATTAATCCTTCTTTTAAATGTTTGGTAGAACTTACTAGTGAAGCCAACTGGTCCTGGACTTTTGTTTGTTGGGATGTTTTTAGTTACTGATTCAATCTCACTAGTAATCTGTCTGCTCTGATTTTCTGTTTCTTCATGATTCAGTCTCAGTAGGTTGTATGTTTCTAGAAATTTAAATGTTTCTAGAAATTCTGCACTGGGAAATTTTACAATTTAAGAATCACTATTCAGAGACCTGCACACTTTAGGTCACTGTGTGCCTCAACTCACACCCACAGAGCCTCCCTGGATTTTATATCCACCAATAACCTCTGTTCATCTCCTAAACCTCATCTAATCACTTATGTAGCTTTTCACCCATCCATGCACTCATTCTTTTACTCAATCATCACAAACTTCAGGTACTGCGTGACTCCTAGCCTATTAGACCTTATATTTTTGTGTGGAAGAAAGATAATAATTTTGTAATTCCAGACCAACAAGTGGAAAAACAGTGTTTTATCTCAATTCTATTTGGTAGTTCTAGTTTTGGAAGTAATTGCATTTTAAACATAAATGCAATCAGTAAAAGCTCACTGTTAATTGTAAATAAATATGTGTTTATTTTTTTTAATTTTTTTTTTAAATATTTTTTTTTATTTTATTTATTTGACAGAGAGAGACACAGCGAGAGAGGGAACACAAGCAGGGGGAGTGGGAGAGGGAGAAGCAGGCTCCCCGCAGAGCAGGGAGCCCAATGCGGGACTCGATTCCAGGACCCTGGGATCATGACCTGAGCTGAAGGCAGTCGCTTAACCAACTGAGCCACCCAGGTGCCCAATAAATATGTGTTTAATAAGCAACAAGAAGTTTGTAGTTTTCTTGGTTTTCTCTTCTGATGACATCCTTAAGTGGAGATACTTTCAGTACTCTTTCAAATTCTACATTCAAAGTACAGATTCAAATATAATAATTGGTAGTTGACTACAATACAACACACAATATTTAAGACAACAAAGAATAAAATGTTTGAAAAAAAAAGAATAAAATGTTTGCATTTGTTGCTTTATAAAGGATAAGATATGTGGGTAGTATATGTGGAAGCAAGATTAACACTCAAGAACCTATAAAATGGCAATGATAGGGAAAGAACATGAATAAGTAAGTATATATTCAGGTAAAATAATTCATATTATTCATTATTTAAATATTGAGATTGAGGAAAACAGAAAAATCACATACAATATTAATTGATTTCTTCAAAACAAAGTTAATAATTAAAGGAATGCTTCAGAGAGAAACCATCTACACCTAGTTGACAGAATAATGGGGATATTCCTCTATCTCCATATAAGGTAACATTTCTGATAACAGCTGACTATTGTTTTGTTGGCCACTTCCTCCCCCAGAAAGGAATAAAAAGTGCTCATTGATTTTAGTATGATTCCATACAAGACCTGAACCCGGACTGGCAATCCCACAAGATGTACTGAATTACACAGATTGACTAGGTTAATATATACATGAATCTTGAATTGCAAAGCAAAGAGATCTGTGCTAGCCAAATACAGAACAAACCAATGTTTTGTGATGTCTGTTGAATCAACCACAGTCTGTGGCTACACTTGATGCCATGATGCAAAGACTGTATTGCACATACTGCAATCCCCTTGTGGGTCAACTCTCCAACTCTACATAAAAGAGTACCTCCTCTTCTCTATCTAAAAATCCACCCCTTTGCTCTCAGTTATTGCCTTTGTCTCATACCTAATGGAGGTATGAGGTATTAACTGGTTTATTATCAATCAAAGTGTTAACCTACCTGAATCTGTCTCCTCTACTATTGCTCTAGATTCCATGGGTCTTTCCCTTCTCAAGAATAGTTTTCCAGCAGTTACAGCCCCTTTATTTTCTTCAAAAATAGTCTTCTTTTGGATCATTGCCTATAGTATATAACTGTGCTTTTAAATTTCCCATCTTAATAAATGATTAATGATAACAAGTAAAAAATCCTCATTACCTTTATCTTTCTCTACCTAGTACCCCACATCTCTATTTTCTCCCTGTAGCATAACATCTTTTAAAGTTGGCTAAATTCACCATAACCTCCTCTTCTCCATCCATCCATGCAATAGAATAATCTCCAAAATATGGCAGCTGCATAAATTCAACTGAATTCCTCTTACCAAAATCACTAGGAGCCTTCAACTTGCCAAATCAAAAGTCACTACACTTTCTTGATTTTATTCCACCTCACAGCAGCATTCCATACAGTTGGAGAACCTCTTCCTTTGCAACATCTCTGCTCATGTCTTTCTCTTTTTCCTACATCACTGGCCAATCTCAATCATTCTAATTTACCAGTCAACCCCCTTTTGTTTAACAGTCAACTCACCCTGTATGCTTTTCTCTTCTCTAACTACATTCTCTGCCAAGGGTATCTCAAACACTGCCATGCCTACATGCTTGCTATATGACAATAACTCCCATATTAATAATTAATATATACAATCTTCATCATACTATATGGGAATATTTTCTTAGAACATGACATGACTGGATTCTCTGTAATCAACTTCAAATATCATCTCCTAAAATGTCCCTTCCTCCAGTCAGTTAATCATCATCATACCTCACCCATAATTAATACATTCATACATAGAATATCAAATATCACCTTATTTAAAATAGTTACTGTTTGTGTGTTATAACTAAAATATAAGTTTCATACTAGCAATTACCTCCAAAATGACATTTCAAAAATTCTTCTAGTAAGTGTTAGGTCCATAATGTATGCTATTTAAGAAAGAGAAGGAGGAGTGGGAGGAGGAAGTGAATGAGGAGGAGAAGTATGGAGTGGGAAGAAGAAAGTTTCATTGCCTACCTACCAAATAGAAAAATATCAACGTGTCATTTACATCTAATGATAATTGGTCCTGATACATATTTACAGCTAAATTTGTTTATGCTGTAAAGACCTATGTTCTGAACACGTGTAGAAAGAAGTTTTTAAATTGTTTCCTGGAATGTTAAAAAACAAGAATCAGGAAAAAATACAATAGAATATACAATTTTAGATTTGGTGGCTAATAAATCAAATGTTTAGGTAAAGCAATTTTAAAGTATGTTAGCATAATTTAAAATGACCATTATGGAATAGAATTTATCACACTTAAGTAAATTTTATGAACTTAATTTTACTACATATTGTGCTATCAAAACTTTCTGACTCAATGAGTGAACAAATTTTGCATAGACACACCATAATTTCCTCTCCATTAGAAAGACATTTCTGATTTTCAATGCATTCAGTTCTTATATCTTATGGAAAGCACTTGCTTCTAGATGCATTACATTTAAAATATTTATAAAAATAGCATTGGAATGGAAAGGAACTTTGAAAATAAATACAGTTGCACAGAGCTTTTCAACCACTTTGTTTTGTTTTTAGTCTTTATGGTCTATGATTTTGATGCATAGAGTAATTGTGTCTTATAAATTGGCTTCTACTACTTAAACATGCATATTTTTCAGGATGACCTTATGTGCTTTTTTAAGATACAAAATTATATCTTGTCCTGGAAAATGCATTTTTATAATGGGGAAACTACTAAGTGAATAAGCTGAAGAATTTTATAAATCACTAAAACATAAATTTTTTTAAAGATTTATTTATTTATTTATCAGAAAGAGAGAGAGAGAGAAGGAGAGAGGGAGAGAGCACGAGCAGGGGGAGTGGCAGGCAGAGGGAGAGAGAGAAGCAGGCTCCGGTGCTGAGTAGGGAGCCCAGTGAGGGAATCAATCCCAGGACCCTGGGATCATGACCTGAGCTGAAGGCAGATGCTTAACTGACTGAGCCACCCAGGCATCCCTAAAGCATACATGTTTAACCCCTGTTTCTTGCCTTGAATACCGAGGTATTTTAACAAGACAAATAATGTATTTATATATGGTACCATTGTTTACAAAATTTAAATGATAGTCTAATTTTTTAAATATTTTAGTTAACATGTTTGTAGAAGGAAGTACAAGTGTTGAACTTTAAATAATTCACTTCCAAAACATATGCTCAAAATTTTAAATCTGTTGTCATTGTTAATATATCTTTGATGTAAATTAATATGCAATACCTTCTGGAGACATCTCTGGTACAATGGCCTCATAAGGTTCATCTAGGAATTTTGGTTCATTGTCATTGATATCCGAAACTCTGATGACAAACTCAGACTCAGGTTCCACAGCCCTTCCAGTAGTGCTGTCTATTACCTGGGCTCTTAGAGTGTAGAGGGATCGTTCCTCTCTATCAAGCTTCTGGACGGCATATATGTCACCTGTTCTCTCATCAATGACAAAAATACTTCCAGCTCCAGCTCCCAAAAGCTTGTACTGGAAAGAGTTGTTTCCATTGTCTAAATCAGATCTTAGCTGAAAGTGCAAAGAGGGATAATTTAGTTTCCAGACATGTTTAAATGGACAAATCAATTTTAACAATTTTATTTTCATGTCTGTTAATTTTTCCCCAAGTTAATAACTCCATGTAATTCCCATAGTATATTAAATCAGGTGAAATATTAATCTTAAGATTAAATTCTATCATCAGGCAGAGGAGTCTGAAATTTCAATGTAAATCACTATATAAATTTTATTACTCTAAATGGATTATTCTAATTAGAAACTATAATAATTGAAAAACAAAGTACCTTTCATAAATTATGCACAACAAAGTTGGTTCATGTTTACTCTGTGATTACATTCTTGGTCACTAAAACCATAATCTCAAATATTTGTATTAGATTGTGATCTAGAGACAGATGGGAAGATAATATTCTAGATAAATCTAAACAGTGATGTTCTATCTCTAGGCTAAAAACACATAGGAAACATGAAAATATTACCAGGAAAATAAGGGAGCATGTTGAGAAGATAATGAGAGCCTCAGCCATCCTTGCTGGCATTTGTAACATGCCATAAAATCTACAAGTTGCTTTGTATATGATTTCCCAATTAATCCTCATAACATCGTGAAATATATATTATTGATATAATCATTTATACCGAGAAAGAGAGACTGAAAATTTTTAAAACTTTCACAAGAGTCATGATTTTTGTATAGGTTTGTATAGATTTAGACAACAGGTCTGTCTGACCCCAGAGACCCTACTGCTCTGAGTTTTGCCAAATTAGATCTAACTCTTTCTAACATATTCAACTCAATTCTCAAATACATCTTTTCTTCTTGTGCCCTCATTATTTTTATTTTTCAAAAGCAAATTTGTTCATTCATAGTGTTAATAGAATTGTGAATTTTATATATAAAAACAAGGGTTATTATGATATAGGTAACATTGGTTGGTTGGTTTTTCATATCTAAATTATTTTTACATATAAAGAAGAAGTATGCCATAATCCCCTAATTATTGTGAATCCATAGTTTTCTTGAGTCATCATTTATGAATATGTCCTCCTTCAAAGTAAGAGCTTCTCCGAAAATTTACAAAGCTAACCAAAGAAATACATCTTAAACAAATTCATAACTGTTCTGATAGTTCAAGGTAAAATGACTAATTAATACATTTCTCTGTGATTGGGTAGAATATCTGAAGATATCTAAAGCAATTAATTTTAATAATTTTAATAATGTGTTGAATAACACTGCTATTCATTGAAAGAAACAGATTGGGGATAATAATAAAGAGATAATAAAAGTGTTATAGCTCTTTTAATTTGATAGCTCTTCATTACTCATAAGATAAAAAGGAAGTTTCCATGACTTACTAATAAGAAATTTAGGGAAACAAATGTCCTTTCCAATAAGTATATCAAATGAAAGTAAGGTATGGCTATGTTTTTCAAATATCATTTTGATACAGTTTGAAAATATGATTCAATATCAGAATGATGATAAATCAAATTTAGTAATGAATAAATGTATTCCAAGTATATATACACAGTATAATTTTCATGAATCAGTGAGCTTGATCTTTTTAAGGACTCAGATTTAAGTAAAAAAAAAATATATATATATATATATATTTACTTATTTTTTTAAACATCAGCCTCTTAATGTCACAAAATGTATAAGTTAAAAACATTTTAATTTTATGAAATCTGTATTATTATATTTTCTGTATTTCTATTCAAAAATATTTTTTCAATTAGTCAGTTACTATTGATTCAGCAAATCAATATGCCTTTAATTTTTTACTTAATTGTGTTTTCCAAATTTAATCTCTGTTAATAAACAGTTCAAAAAGAAAGTGATCTAGACACATCAACTACATTTTAGTTTTACCAGCTCTTTAACTACAACACCTGAATATTCATTCTTACTCTCTCTTAAACCAGTTACCTGTATGTTATTTAAGACTAATGACATTGTTTCGGGGGAAAACATCTGTTAGATTATTTTCATAAGTATTTTTACAGAATGAAAAAAATAGGGAAAACCAATCACGATGTGAAAGGAGGCAACAGGAGATGTGCCCGGAGCACAAAAACAAAAACCAGAAAATGTGACAGTCAGCCAGGGAGGTAGTCTCTGCTCTGATTGTACTGATGCACTTCCCTGTAGAGCCTTATTCACTAAAAGTCACCAGCCTCTGTTAGTCTGTGACCCCGCTCATTGATGGGAGAGCTTATAGGGCTCTGCAGAGTTCACTGTAAATGTGGCTACAGAGACTCAGTCAACTAGCAGACACTTAACTATGGATCTCATTTGTGTCATCCTGCCTCTGATTTACCTGCAGTCATCTTAGAGAATAAAAAGATGTGAAATGTGATTCAAAGCAGGCACACATACATACACAAATGTTTGAAATCTGTTTGCCTAAGATCCTAATCTGAACCTTTGGTTGAATATACACATATACATTTGCTGGATGGGATAGATGAACTCCTTTAGAATCTGGACATCACGCTAACACTGCAGCTCTCCTGAAAGAGCTAGGAAAAGGGAGTTAATGAATTTTGAGTGCTTCACCCTTTGGCCCAATTAAATTTTAGTGCTAGTTAATTGGTGGTTAAACTTATTTCAGTTCATTAGTCTAGAGAAAGATCCTTACAGAAAAGGACACGGTATTGTAATTACCTCTGTTTAAAGAAAATTGAATAGTAATAAAAACCAAAAACATAAGTAAGGAATGTTCTATCTCATGAAGGAAATTTAATATATATATATATATATTCTTATAAGAAAGTAAAAATAATTATTCTTTATCCTTCATAATCAAACCCTTGAAGCTACTTAGCTGTAAAAGGTTTGGTATTAATCTGCTTCATGAAAAATTAATGGTGGGTAAATCAACACCTACTGAGCATAATAGAAAATCAGGCTAAATACTGTTGGTAAACATTATTATTCTCAGTGTGGTTGCTTTGATCCATTACCAAAAATAACACCATCAAATTTCCAGATGTTGATAAATGAGGGCAGTATTTTCATATGGGAGAAAAAAGTGAAATTTGAAATTCAAAGCTTTTCTTCTTCCTCAAGTTTTGCAAATATTTTAGGTGCTTGAAAATCTGAAACAATTAATTAGGCTGATGTCTGAAGCTTTCTAAGGGTTCCACTGAGAAAATGTAGAATTCATCAAATGCCTTAAAACTTCCTCAACCCAACCATTTAGATTTACATAATGTTATTTCCTGTAACACTTTCATAAAATCAGTACCTGGCCAATGTGATAATTAGTCTTATTCATTTCCTCTGGTACAAAAAACTGGTTCCACATCCAACCACGCTTCACTCTGAAATGAGAACCCACTGGGTGCTTAACCTCGTCTGTTGTAGAGATTTCTGTTGCTGTAAAGCAAGGCCATATGAGAGGAATTCCCAACAGGAAAGGTAGCAATAAGCAACAATTCATTCTGCTCTTTTGATTCCAACTGGTATTCTTCAGAGGAAAGAGTAGTTGCAAACAAAACTGTATGTTCCTTTATAATCTTTTTAAGTCTTAGATATCTTTCATATTCCTAAAGAACAAGAAACAAAACAAAATTTTACATTTAAAAATAACATTTTCTCACATAATTGCTAACATCAGGGTACAACTTTTGCATTCATAAAAATGGAACAATACACATTTAATTTATCTTCCAATTAAATTAGTTATATTTTGTAGCTCAGCAATAATTTGAATGGTATAATTAGAAACTTCCGCTCAAGCACTGTCCATTTTAATCTGTAGCCATAAATCTGCCTGAAGGTTGAAAAGTTGGTCTGGCAATCTCCTTGATTGATAGCTGACACTGAGATAGATTTTTTCTTTAATTTAACCTGCTTACATCTTCCATTCTATCTTGGTAAAACTCAACAGTCAAGCCAGGGGAAAAAAATGTGATCTTTCTCCTTTTTCTAAATAGCAATAAGTTTCCTAATCCAATTTCCCAAGTTATAGTATCTTATCTTGTATTAAATAGACAAAATGACAATTCAGTTTGAAACCTGGGGGATTTAATTATCAGTTATATTGATGTTATAAAACACTCTGTGAACAGAAAGCCCATGCAAGATATTTACCATTTTATATTATGAAAGATATGAAAATAAATGTTTTTCATCTTAACAAAGAGATGATCCTATTTTTAGAAAATAAATAACAAAAAATATAGTGCCTGGGTAAAAATGGCTGTTTATAATATATAAGATGGAGATAAAAGATATCTTCTATTACTGAAATAGAAAAAGAGAAACTTCAACTACTGAATTTTACATGTAAAACTTTCCATTTAACTGATACTGATCATACCAACTCTCTTTGAAATGACTAGTAATTCTCACCCTTATAGAAAATTGAATAGCTCTGCATTTACCACACTGACACAGCACTCCATATAACCAAATTGAATTTGTTTATTTGGGACTCATGAAGAAAAATAATTTTGTCAGGTCTACAATGTAGCTGAATACTACATAATCAACCAAAAAGCCAGAGTCCCTGTTTCTGTTAGGAGCTTTCTATATGATCTCACTTTCAATCTCCACAAATTTTTGAACAACCGCCAAGAGATATTTTAGGTCTTTGACTCTTGTTAGAAAGAGTCGTTAAAAACACCTAATTAAGAAAGCATATTGTTATAAATGGGGACACTGTGGTGCCTCTGAGTTCCTTCAAGCAGATGTTTTCTTTGTTATATATTTACTTAATGAAGGCCATGAAGAACTTCAACTGAGGTGAGAATTAAAGATGAATTTCATTCTTATGTTGAATATTTGAAACTTAAATATGGAAAACTATCACTAACAGTGGTGTGAAGTGTAATTATAATGTTGGGTAAATGTATTTGTGTCAATTTTAGATTATATTTTCATTCATCTAGGAAAAAGAGTGAGGGATTTTAGGGAAGATGCTGTTTTAGATTAAAAGATACTTAAAACACAAAAGAACAAGTGTAAAATAAGGACGTTGTCTAGAACTTAATTTGTACAAACCTATTTTTATATTTACATTTTTTATGGATTTGTGAAAATCCAATATGATAATTCAATATCTTGAGATGATAAAAAACACTGTGGATTTTGTTAGTTATAGAAGTTTCTTTGTGGTTATATAAAACCATTTTTTTGATCATGTATACTGAAACATGTTGATGTTGGAAATAAGATGATGTCTAGAATTTTTTTAAAAACATTTCAGAAACAGTAGGAGCTCAGGTAAAACCATTAAGGCAAAGCCTTGGTAATTAATTCTTGAAATTAGGTCATGAGCATTTGCATAGCTATTATTTTATTCTTCATTTGTGTTTAAAACTTATAAATTAAAACAACAAAAATACAATTTACTCTGTATTTTTAAAATCAATATGGTGGACAAAAATCATTAAATAGTTTAATATCAGCTATTCATGAGAACTCACAAAAAAACAAACAAAACCCTTATACAATGCTGATGAAATTGAAAATTTGGACAATTATTTTGAGGAATAGTTTGGCCAAATCTACTATATTTAAAAATTAGTTGAATCTATAAACTAACAGCTATTCTTTTTTACTGGTTTATATCTAGAGAAACTTTCAAATTTGTCCACTGTGAGGCAAATATAAATTGGGTTAATTTGAAAAATATGTATAGAAAAATAAAGTTCAGATCAGGGAACTATATGATACCAATTATAAAGTGTTTCAAAATTATAAGATGATGCCATATGAGACTGTTGTCATAATAAATTCTGTAAAGTAAGTCTAGGAAAAGAAAAATGATACACAAAATTTATTATGGTAATTACCATGTTAGTAGGAGGAGAAATTGGTTTAAAGATTGAGGTTTAGAAATATGTCTCATTTTTCTCCCTCTAAACAATCTCAAGTAAATATGTCAAATAATAACACTCATTAAATCTGGGTGATTTTTCTACCATATGTTAGATTTTTTTTTTCAGATATAGTACATGATTGAAATATTTTACAATTAAATTTAAAACTAAAAGTTAAACTATCGTTATTTTACAATCCTAAATCATAACAAAACAGATAGGAGTACCCTTTTATTTGAACCTCTTAATATAAAAATACAAGAATGAAATGGTAGCAATAGGTATGTCTGAATTATGAAATATTAATGGCTTTGTTTATACTCTTCTAGATGCCAAATTGTCTATAATGATCATACGTTTAGGGGAAGGGAAAATGTTTCAAGTAATGGTCCACTTCTGATTGAAGAGTGTTGACAAGCTGTGTGCAGTGCCAGGCTGAGAAATATTCAGGCACCGTCTGGGCTAATAAGGAAAAATGCTATCAATTAGTATGTCTGAAATGGGCCCTAGAGAAACAAGCAGTGGTATTTCCACCCTACATCTCCAATCCTGCTGATATTTTCCAGTCAGGTGAATGTATGGATGAAAACCTGCATAAGATTTCAATATGGAAAAAAATGCTAATACTGTGTCTCATGTTAATTTGCTTAGATTTAATCTCATTGCCAGTAACTAGGCATATTTATAAATATTAAATAAAATGTAGAGTGAACTATATTTCATTACCTATCTTGAAAATATATATTTCAAAATATATAATGTATACAAATTAAGTGACATTGCTGTTAACACAAAATTACAAAATAATATTAATATTTGAATAACAGTATTATAAAATATAAAATATTGTGTTCAAATAGGATCATATAATTTTAGTATTAAAAATTGTATTTTCTCTAAAGCATTACATTTACATATGAAGGAATTTCTATTAAGACATTTTAAGTGACCTGTCCAGTAGCAAATAGTTATTTACCAGTGGAAGTAAGATTGGAAATCTAATCTTTTTTTTTTTTTAAAGATTTTATTTATTTATTTGACAGAGAGAGACACAGCGAGAGAAGGAACACAAGCAGGGGGAGTGGGAGAGGGAAGCAGGCCTCCCGCGGAGCAGGGAGCCTGATGCGGGGCTCAATCCCAGGACCCTGGGATCATGACCTGAGCCGAAGGCAGACGCTTAATGACTGAGCCACCCAGGCGCCCCGGAAATCTAATCTTAAGGGCATGGAGTATTCACTGTGCTTTACTGAAGAAAGAAAACATGTAGATGTCTAAAAAAGTGCATGGCATCTGTCACTGATAGTTCACCTTATTTAAATTAACTAAATATATGGAAATTGCATTTGAACGTCTGGACCAGTCTTGAAACTAGACATAATAAAATGTTTTCTATTATCTCCTTTTAGAACACCTCTTTCTCCCTGTTCTAAAGATTCTTGAGGTCAAAAACAGGGAAGAATAAGTCAGAATGATGGATTTGGTGTCTGTGGGGAGGAAAAGTTGAAGCTAGGAAAATGTGGATGGGATAAATATAGAAACTCAATCCTATTTGTGATCTTTTTAAAAATCAAGTGAAACTTGGCAGCTTCATAGAGTGACACCATACATAAAGGCTTCTAAATGGCTTTCTCAGAACCACTAATAGGAAATATAGAAAGAAATGTGTGTGGATATAGCTTGCATACATAAGCGAGAAGAAACGATATTTCTGGACCAAAATTTGTGATAAACCATGTGCCAACTCTTTCTCTAGACGTAGAATGTAAAACATATTTCTTTGTCCCATTTATAAACTCTCGTTAAACATATATTTTACATATTTACTGGCAGAATTAAAAGTCTTGTGCTTCAGCTAAAGCAGTATAAAGTTAGAGGGCTGTACAAGAGCTTCTCAAGCCCACTTTGGCAGGAACTTCCCTGTTCACTACTTGTGTGATGTCCTAAGATGGGGACAAGTGCCATTTCATCCCTGGGCTGGCTATCGTGGACTCTGTTCTCAGTGGTGCAGAGGACTGTGGATTAATGAGCACTGTATTCAGTGCTAAGCATTGACAATATTGAGCCTGAGTGTGAAAATATTCCCCAACAAGAAGAGACAGATTCCAGTTGATGAAATACTCACTGGCAAAATATCACTTTAAAAAAATGTGGTATTCCACTTTTTTCCACCTTCCACAAGTTACCAGAACGTGATTTCTCATTATTTCTAAACTAAATCACTAGAAGCATCTGTACTGAAGATTCACCTAAAACGCTTTTTGGACTGTATCCTTCATTACATGTTGCCAATGCAATTAATCTGTATAGGACTTCATTATATCTTTGCCATGTTAGTAATGATTTTAATTTGGACATTGCATGTCAACACAGTATTTCTTACACTTATTTTTCTTGTGTGATTGCAGTCAAACCTGTAAAATATTTTCTTTAGCAAATTTTCTTTTTCTTAATGTTCTTGTGAAAATACATAACATAGAAAAATAAAGCAAAAAGACCCCACAAAAAATAAAAAAAAGAAAAAGAAAGCAATACTTTATTTCTAATATCTAAAGAAGTATCCTAATATCACTTCATTATTCCTGGAGGTAAACCCACATATATTTCTCCATGCTTTTAGTTTTACTGCATAATTTAAAAACACCGGGAATTCCCTGAATACTTTAAATCTATTCATTTGGAGAGATACCAAAAATTGTTCTCATAGTCAACAAAGAAACAAGTGAATAAAAATAAATTTCAAAATTCATATTAACATAATGTTATTTGGCCATTAAGTGTGGTGCTCTAAAGTCATTTAATGATATAGAAATATGGCTGTAACACTTTGTTAGGTGAAAGAAATACATACAAAGAAAATGATTCCATTAATTTAGGAAAAAAATATGTTGACAAGTGCAGAAAAGAAGGCCTGAAAGACTATGCCCTCCAATGCAGATAGAAATTGTGTCTGCATCAAATTATAAATGAATTAAAATTTTCCTCATGTGTGTTACATGTGTTAATATTTAATACATGTCTACACATGACTATATAATAAATTATTAAAATATTTTACGATAGAAAAGTTTATTTAGTACTATAGTGAAGATCAAGAGATCACTCCTGACTGCCTCTGGCATTGTTCTCCCAAATTTGTTGAGAATTTGTTCCCAAATTTGTCTCACAAATTTGTTTCACAGGCAGCTTGGTGGAGTGTGGGGTCAAGGAAGAACTGAATGACTGTACCAGCCTTGCCAGCCACTGCTATATTACTTGACAAAGGTTTAACCTCTGGGTACCTACTCATCTCATTTGGAAAATGAGTTTAACACTAGTGCCTATCCCATGGAGTTAATTAAATGAGTTAATATGCCTAGATATTGTCTGAGAAACATTGTGTTGTTTAAGTGTTTTTAACTACACAAAAATAGCTACCTATAAGTGCATGGGAAAAATCTAATGATTTATTTCTAAACTTTGAAATAGTCAGCTACTGTTATTTCTTCAAACAACACACACATATTAAAAAGACTTTATGAATGACTACTGCAAAAAAAGTAGGATATATGGCCCCTAATGCATGTGTTCTACGTGTATTTTCAAATGATTTGAATGTCATCTTTTTTTTCTAAGCATGGCTATGTGACTATGACAAATAAATATTGTCATGCTTGAAATAATATGTGATATTGCATGGACACATATAGGCTGAAAATGATCCCAGTGTGACTCAGAACGATTATGGTTTCAAAGAAGACTAATTATGACTGAAGGGATGAAAAATATAATAATCTATGTACTTATACAGTTTGTAACTGAATCTAATTATGAATTGTCTTTTCTATGACCTCTTCTTGGTTACATAAAGATAACTATTCCATCTGTGAAAACTTATAAAAATATAATGTATTCTGGAAGACTTGTGGAAAGCTAAAACTAAGCTCAACTAAGTCAGCTTCTCATAGAGAAAAACAGATGGCAATTATTATAATGTCTCCATCTTTAGAAAACTGTGAGTGGCTTGGTCAAAATGATATATCAAAAGACTAATAATTTGCAATGGTCAGGAAGTTCTAAAGCTTAGGGGAAAAAAGAAAACTCTCAAAATCATGGTTTCTAAAATGTTACTTAAAAATAAGATAAAACATTTCTCTTCGTCAATTTATTTTCTTAAGCTTTTGTTTAAATTCTAGTTAGTTAACATATAGTGTAGTATTGGTTTCAGAAGTAGAATTTGGAGATTCATCATTCATCACTTAACAATAACACCCAGTGTTCATCACAAGTGCCCTCCTTAATACCCACCCCCCATCTAGTCCGTGCCCCACCCACCGCCCCTCCAGCAACCCTCAGTTTGTTCTCCATTTAAATAAGCATGTCTAACTTTTGATATCAAGATCCAAATGTGTGAAGCAAGCAAATTTTATAAAAATTCAGTGTGAAACAGAGTAAAATGCAGTTCTTGGGGCTGTGATTGGTTAAACTATTACAGGGGAAGTATTTAGAGATTCTTTTCTCTCTTAATTCAAGGAGTTATATATTTATCGAAAGACAAAAATGGAGGCTTTGAAATGTGTATTAACACTCCTCCTTTATCAAGTCCCTTTATAATGACTGTTAGAGCAGCAGCATGGGTGGTTGGTGACAGGTTATAGACTACACCTCTAAGTCTAATTTTTTAATATTACAGACACTGCCTCAATATTCATTCCAAAAAAAAGGTACTGTATATTTGTGTAAACCTATTTAAAACCTTGTCTACTTAAACACAAAAGCAAGTATATTAATGCTGGGAAATGTTAGGTTGTTGAATTGTTTCAGCTGAAATATCTTGGGATATCTCTATTGTCGGTTATATTAATTCCCAACTTCATGTCTGCCTTTATATTTAATTTTATAGATATATATATTTTTTTACTTCAATCAGTTTTATTTTAACCTTAATATTATTTTAGCCTTTAATTAAGTATTTTGAATCTTATAATCAGTGCTTAAAAACATCTGCAATTCCAGACATTGAAATTTTGCTTCTCTGGATCTACTGCCTTGGGCCCATGACTGTCACTCACTTCAAGGTGCCTATGTATCCCAGCACTCAGACTAATGTGAGGTAGTACAAGTAAGAGGATCAATAAATAACACAGAAAAAGCACTAACAAAACATAATGGCCAACAGGATTTCAAGAGAGATTGTGTACGGCATGTCAAAGGTAGGTTTAGAAATACTGAGGTAGCTACCTGCAAAACTTATAGGCAAAGGTTCTAAGTGAGCACTCGGTGATTCCACACAAAGAATTGTCATTGTTATCATGATATCTTCCCTTTCACCCCATTGCTCTAAGAAAAGCTTGCCTTTAATTCTTCAGGATTTCATAATCCATCCCTAACCTCTGGATGATTAGTAAACTGAAATGGCAGGGAGGAGACATCAGAGAGTAATAAAAATAACTAACATCTTTTAATCCCTGTGGGAGACATACTATTGTTTATCAATATCATTCCTACAATTTTGCAGGGTTATGTGATTAGTTTCTTAACCATTCATAAGTAATTGATGGCTTTCACTTCAGAAATGGAGCAGTGAAAGGCCTTGTCTTTATCCCTCCCTTCTTTTGGCAATCAGATATTCTAGCTATGAGACAGTAGAAGCTCAATCAAGCTTAAAGCACTGGCAATTGTATGGAACTCAATATTGTACCCTCGTGACTTTCATTAAATATTTGTGGTATGAGGTTACTGACAAGTGGGTAGTTACTTGGCTACATAGCCTAGCACCCTAATAAAACTCCCAACTATATTCCTGGAACCATAATATACACTTCATGTTTTCTCTTGTTAATTTTCTTTGTAATTCTGTGAAAAACTAATTATTAACGTCCATTTAAAAAGAGAAGAAGATCAAAGTGAGCCTATATAAACTAATGAAAAAAAGGAGTCACAAAGGCCAGTTATAGATATTAACTGGAATAAAGTCTTGTCACAGTAATAAAAGAGATAAAAATACCTAACCTGAAAGAATACAAGAAGTTGAATAGGGTCAGAGTTGGGGAGAAATATGATGTGCCCAGGGACAAGTTCATTTGCATATAGGTTTCAAAAACATTATTCCAGACAACAGTCCAAGTTAAGCCATTTCCAAGTTAAGATATTAAGGCTAGTTAAATAGGGTAAAAATCTCCATAACCTGTATAATTCAGCTATTCCTTCCTGTGTATATGTCAAGTTTTGGTTTCGCTTGATTAACCCAGTCTTAATTTTTCTAGGATATTTGATCCACAGTTTTAGGTACTGAATTAATTATTCGGCCATTTGCTCACTATTTATTTATTTATTTATTTTTAAAGATTTTATTTATTTATTTTAGAGAGAGAGAGAGAGCATGAGCAGGGGAGAGTGGCAGAGGGAAAGAGAAAGAGAGAGAGAGAAGCCAACTCCCGGTTGAGCGCAGGGCTCACACAGGGCTTCATCTCACAACCCTGAGATCATGACCTGAACTGAAATCAAGAGCCGGACACTTAATTGAACTGGGCCAAGTAGGCAGCCCCCTCATGAATTTTAAAGCAAATACTTAAAATCTTTCATACTGAGTTTAATTTTTCCTTGTGATTTCAAATATTAACCTTTTTTAATGTTGATATTCCAAATATTAAAACATAGATATACCTAAATCTCCAATAGTACTAATAATTATATTTCTTCCTTCTCTTTCCCACTAACCCAGTGGTTAAATCCTAACCTCCTAATAATTACCTGATAGATTCAATTCAACTTATTTAGTTCAGGAAAAATGAATTGAATTATTATGGGTGGACACTTGTATGTCCAGTCCTGTAAATTTCTACTCCCAAGTTCAAATCCAGAGCCTATAACCACACGTTTGAGTTGAGTGCCATAGAGGAAACTTTGAAAAGTCAAGTGCACATGGGATGCAGTGGGCGAAGCCAAGGGCTCTCTTATTTCACAACACCAAATAACAAATCATTCCTACACTATCTTTTTTGGCATTAGGATATTAGATCTATATAAATTGAGTTGAGGAATTACCATGATTTGGATCACTGTATCATGTTTTATGAGAGTAGATTTGGTTTTAATTGATCCTAAGTATATTTTATCTTTATAATTAGTTGAATCTGATTCATTTTTAATTTTTATGACTGGAAGTAATCAAAGTTGCATTATACACCCAAACAAAAATTGTGTCTAAACAAATAGAAAGGGGCACCTGGGTGGCTCAGTCTGTTGGGTGTCTGCCTTTGGCTCAGGTTGTGATCAAGCCCCATGTCCAGCTCCCTGCTCAGTGGGAAGCCTGCTTCTCCCTCTACCCCACTGCTCATGCTCTCTCTTAAATAAATAAATAAAATAAAATAAAATAAACAAGTAGAAAGAACACTTCATTTATTTCAAGGCTCATGCTCTGTGTGTGTGTGTGTGTGAATTCTATACAGGTTGACGACTAAATTATAATTCATGTAGATATACCACTGATCCACCAATTAGAAAATATAATATACATCACAAATTTCCTTTATTATCAGTTTAATCCTAATGAATTCATAGCTTTCAGATAGTATAGAACCAATAAGTAATGACTTTCAATCCTAAAAATATACAACAAATTTAGGAAAGTAAAAACTTCAAAGGATGATGAATAAGGTACACTTTTGGAGATTTCTTTCTCTTTCTTTTTTTAAAAAAGATTTATTTATTTATCTTAGAGAAAGTGTTAGTGGGGGGAGGGGCAAAGGAAGAGGGAGAGGGAGAGAGAATCTCAAGGAGACTCCCCACTAAGCATGGAGCCTGACGTGGAGCTCAATCCCATGACTCTGAGATCATGAGCTCAGCCAAAATCAAGAGTCAGATGCTTCACTGACTGAGCCACCCAGGCATCCCACTTTTGGAGATTTCTTGATCCAGAAAATAAATCATGGCAGTTTGACAAAATCACCAGTTACCATGTAGGTAAAGAGTGAGAATTTCCACAATCATAGCAAAGTGAAGCATTTTCCCCAAAAACATTGTTTGGATAAATATGAAACCCTATCAGTTAATTATTCTCATCACATAAGTGATATCTGATAAATTGAATTTATATATCACCATAGAAACAAGAAAAGGAAAAATATTTTTCTTCTTAGCAACAATGCATTCTACTGTCCCAAGAACTTATTACAAAATTATTTATTTGGTCTTCAATTTCCATTATGCATATATTATTTTGTTTTTCACTTGTTGAAAATCTTTTTAGCTACTGCTTACTACAGTAAATAAAGACACAGTTGCACTCTATTTGACATTTTTTTTTGCTGATATTGTATTAGTAGCTACATACTATCTAGTCAAATATATCATCTAAATGTTCCTTTCTCCAATTATCAATTGCTTTCAGTACATATTCTTTATAACTATAATAGCTATAAATGTATTCTACCATCTAAAGCAATACTTAGTAAGCACCACTGCTAAATGGTGTGGAAAATATAATTTTGTATTGAAAAAGGCATAATATAAACATGACTTTTTAAAGACCTAAATCTTAGTGAATGGAAAAAAATTTAAAGTCATACAGTCTATTGTGTGTGTGTGTATGTGTGTGTGTGTGTGTGTGTGTGTGTGTAGAATCAATGCAAAATTTAAAACATTTATAACATAGTATCACAGAATCACATAGTACTCGATTCATATGAACTGGTTAAAATATTAAAGCATTTCAGCTGCTATGCAAAAACACTTTATTTGACAATTGTAGTAATAATTATTATTTTAAAACATGAGCAAACATAACAAAACTATTATTTTATGCTGGAGGTGGTTATACTTTTCTACTTTAAAATTTTTATTATGCATGAAGAGAATCCCTTGTTCTTTACCTAAGTGTAAAGTAAACAATAACTTGGTTGATTCAGTCCCTCAATTTCTAGGAAATGACTTACTCACCTTATTCAAATTAGAATTAACTGAAAAGGGCACTGCCGGCAAGATGGAGGAGGAGTAGGAGACCTAAATTTCATCTGGTCCCAGGAATTCAGCTAGATAGGGATCAAACGATTCTGAACACCTACAAACTCAACAGGAGAGTGAAGAAAAGAATAGCAACAACTCTCTGAACAGAAAAGCGACCACTTTCTGTAAGGTAGGACGTGCGGAGAAGTGAATCCGAGGCGATATTTGGGAGGATAGAAGGTGGGGGAGGGGGCCTCCATCGGCCACTACTGGCAAATGATAGAGCCGCGGAGCACAAAATCGGAACTTTCAGAAGTCTGCTCCGCTGATGGACATTGCTCCAGTAGCTAAGCGGGGGGGTGGAACCCTCACGGGACAGTGTGGTCTCAGGACCCTCGGAGTCACAGAAAGACTGGGGCTGCCTGAGTGCGGCAGAACTCCCAGGTATTGGAGTGGGGAAGCCGGCTACAGAAATGGAGCCGAGGTGCGGGCTCTCAGCTCAGGGTTGCCATAAACCATGATCCGGGGTACAGTCGGGCTACTGGTCCTCCAGCAGGGACCCAACAAGAGGCAGATCCAGGGACACTCCCCTTCCTCCCCAGGGAGGAGCAGCGTGGGAGCCACCGCAGGGATATGCTGGGTTTGGAAACTCCATACAGGGTCGGGTGCCAGAGATAGAAATGTTCGGTCACAGGCCAGGTGAGCACGGAGTGCAGCTGGAGACCACGAAGACAGGAGTGATTGATTGCTTTTCTCTGGAGCTCACTGAGGAGTGGGGGCCCTGAGTTCTTGGCTCCTCTGGGGCGAGACTGGGAGGCTACCATTTTCACTCTTGTCCTGCAAAGCTGTACGAAAAGCTGGCAGGGAACAAAAGCTCCAGAGAGCAAACCCGAGCAGATTACTTAGCCTGGACCCGGCAAAGGCAGGGCAATTCCACCTCTGGCAAAGACATTTGGGAACCATGGCAACAGGCCCCTCCCCCAGAAGATCAGCAAGAACAGCCAGCCAAGACCAAGTTTACCAATCAATGAGAGTGGCAGACGCCAGCGCTAGGGGAATACTGCACATAGAATCCATGGCTATTTTCCCCCTGATTCTTTAGTCTTTCAAAGTTATTTTTTTATTTTATTTATTTATTTATTTATTTATTTTTTATCAGTTATTTTTTTAATTTTCTTTTTTTCTTTTTCTATTTTTTTTTTAATTTTTCTTTTAACCTTACTCAACAAATATCTTACCAATCCCTTTTTTAAAAATCCTTTTTATTTTTCATTTTTAGAGTCATATTCTATCCCTTCATAGTAGTTAACCTTATTTTTGGTATATATATAAGTTGTTCTCTCTTTAAAATTTTGGGGTACAGTTTCTTCTAACAGACCAAAATATACCCTAAATCTCTAGTATATGGCTTTGTTCTAGTCTCCTGCCTGATCACATTCTCTCCCCCCCTTTTTTTTTAAATCCTTTTCTTTTTTCAACCAACTTCTTATCAATTCCTTTTATAAAATCTTTTATAATTTTCATCATTACAGTCATATTCCATCCCTTCATTGTATTTACCCTTATTTTTGTACATAAGTTTTTCTTTCTTTAAAATTTTGGAGGGTGCCTGGGCGGCTCAGATGATTAGGCATCTACCTTCACCTCAGGTCATGATCCCAGGGTCCTGGGATCGAGCCCCGCATCAGGCTCTCTGCTTGGCAGGGAGCCTGCTTCTCCCTCTCCCTCTACTGTTCCCCCCTGCTTGTGCTCTCTCACTCTCTCTATCAGATAAATAAATACAATCTTTAAAAAATAAATAAATAAATAAAATTTGGGGAGGCACTTTCTCCTAACAGACCAAAATACACCCAAAATCTAGTGTGTGGCACTGATCTATTCACCAGCCTGATCATATTTGATCATATTCTTTTTTTTTTTTTCTTTCTTTCCATTTCTTTTTCCCGGTTTCAGGTGTCTTCTGATTTGTTTAGTGCATATTTTTCTGGGGTTGTTGTTACCCTGTTAGCATTTTGTTCTCTCATTCATCTATTCTCCTCTGGACAAAATGAGAAGATGGAAAAAATCACCTCAAAAAAAAGAACAAGACACAGTATCGAATGCCAGGGACCAATCAATATGGACATTAGTAAGATGTCAGAACTAGAGTTCAGAATGATGATTTTAAAGATTCTAGGTGGGCTTGAAAAAAGCATGGAAGATATTAGAGAAACCCTTTCTGGAGAAATAAAAGATCTAAAATCTAACCAAGTCAAAATCAAAAAGGCTATTAATGAGGTGCACTAAAAAATGGAGGCTCTAACTGCTAGGATAAATGAGGCAGAAGAGAGATTTAGTGATATGGAAGACCAAATGATGGAAAATAAAGAAGCTGAGAAAAAGAGAGATGAGCAACTACTGGATCACAAGGGCAGAATTCGAGAGATAAGTGATACCATAAGACAAAACAATATTAGAATAATTGGGATCCCAGAAGAAGAAGAAAGAGAGAAAGGGGCAGAAGGTATATTGGAGCAAAT
>NC_138381.1:9724998-9750334 GCF_054177405.1 Leptonychotes weddellii | reverse complement strand
TGACCTGAGCCGAAGGCAGACGCTTAATGACTGAGCCACCCAGGCGCCCCAATATGAGGAATCTTAATCTCAGGAAACATACTGATTGTTGCTGGAGTGGTGGGGGGTGGGAGGGGTGGGGTGGCTGGGTGATAGACATTTGGGAGGGTATGTGCTATGGTGAGCGCTGTGAATTGTGTCAGACTGTTGAATCACAGACTTGTACCTCTGAAACAAATAATACATTATATGTTAAAAAAAAGAAGAAGATAGTAGGAAGGGAAAAATGAAGGGGGGGAATTGGAGGGGGAGACGAACCATGAGAGATGATGGACTCTGAGAAAGAAACTGAGGGTTCTAGAGGGGAGGGGGTTGGGGGGATGGGTTAGCCTGGTGATGGGTATTAAAGAGGACACGTATTGAATGGAGCACTGGATGTTATACGCAAACAATGAATCATGGAACACTACATCAAAAACTAATGATGTAATGTATGGTGATTAACATAATAAAATAAAATTTAAAAAAAGAATTAACTGAAAAGCTAAGTAAAATGTAGATTCCATACTCCACAGATTTTGATTCACCATTTAGGTGATTTTAACAAGCTCCAAGGTGATTCTAAGGCAAATAGTCCAAGGATAACACCACCACCACAACCATCATGTGTAACATATATTGGGAGCTTACTTCATGATTTTGCTATACAAAGAGTTTGCTATACTCTTTGTATAGCAAAAGCCATTCTTTGATTTATCTTAAAACAGTTCTATGGTGTATGCTCCATTATTATTGATATTACCTAAATGTAGACAGTGAGCACACAGAAGTTATATTAGCTGTGTAATAACTTGTCAGGCTGGAATTAAATCCAAGCAGATTACTTCCTCCAGAGCTGGTACCCTTAACCTTGCAGGAACCATTTTCCAGAATATGGATGCCATTTTGGGAAAGAAATATATGGGTAGATACTGGCCAGGGTTTATTACTAGAGCAGTGGTTTCCAAATTTTCATATTTATTCTCCTATGAAAAAAATGCTTAGGGTGAACTCCAATATTGTAATATGCATTTATATACTAATCATTTACTTCTACAACTTTTACCACCATAAAGATATGTAGGAAACAGAATGCCACAATGACCACTGGTGCATGTTCGCTCAGACTCCAAGATCTCTGAGAAAACTTGAGATTGCAGGGTTAAAAATAACCCAAAAGGATCAGAGTGAAATGCCCTTGGGACGTGTGTGGTCAGTTCTAAAGTATGCAGGAGAAGATGTTTTGTAGATAGGAAGCCAACTGTAAACAGCACACTGGGCACTCCCCTCTTTGTTCCTTTATTCTGTTTTAAAGATTCTTATGTGCTTGACTAATCCTGTATACATGGAGGAATGTGCCTTACTACACCCCTGCTGTAAATCATTATAGATCTATATCGCTGTGGAAGGTATATAAGAGTATGGAAAATAAACCTCAGCACCTCGGGCTGTTTGCTCCGAGTCCCCTGTGCCTCACTATACTGTCGTCTCTTTTTCTCAGTTCCTTCACCGCCCCAGGTCCCCGACTCTCAGAGATCGACAAAGATATTTCATAAAAACATACTCAAAATTGAAATACAAGTGTATGAGGTAAAACATCGATAAAAATATAATTTTTCATATTTTGCCACAGCTCAGCTGATGGTCTTGGGCATACTCTGTGTTACCTACAGGAGACTACAAGGGAGTCACTTATCTGGAGAATGCTCTGCAACATGGAGGAGCACAACATGGTCATTTTGAATATTTCAAGTCTATATCTCTCACCTTAACCTGCTTTTATCTTTCTTCAAGAGAACAGTTTGCATGGGTTGTCAGATAGACTTTTACTTTATGTCCTGATCATGCAATAGGAACTTTCTGGTTGCCACATTATACCTACAGTAGATGGTTCTTATAAGTAACACAGATTGAGAATAGGAATTAAGTCAAATGAACTGTATAATTTCTACCTGGTTCTTTTTCTTAATTATATTACTGAGTTAAATCTTCATTTAATATTAATATTAAATTAATGCTGCCCATTAAGAAGAATCTGTATAAAATGTAAAGATTTGTGCCTCTATAATATTATAGCTGCAACACACTAGTCAAAGTACTTAAACACTCTCAGATTTTCTCCAACTGCAAAATGAGATAATATACCTAACTTCTAGGTATGCTATGATAAGTCACATAAAAATAACAAGCTGGACCTGAAGCATATCAAATATTCAATAAAGGTAGTTCTCATTATATCATAAAAACATGGAATTTCTTTAAATATTTCTAATCCCAGATTTCTTTGGAAAATTCTAATTAATCTCTTCCTAAAGTACAGAAGAGAATCACTAGTAAGTCCCCGTTGCTACAAGAATAAAAATAAAAGGAGTAACTGTCAATATGCATACTGTTTAAATCATTCAGGAAAGAGCTCTTTCCAACTCAAGGCAACTGGGAATGGGAAATATTTCTTAAAGATTACAAATGATTTTAGGTTAAAACACCCAAGGCTAATGTGTATAGTTTCTATTATATGAAATGTCAGGATCTAGTAGGAGACAGGAGTAGAAATGTGTATAAGTAGTCACAGGACCTAAGATACTTCAGAGATATCAGAAGGATAAAACCATTAATGTATAGGTCCATTGTCACATCTAAATATAGAAAAATTGATTTTTATCACCTTGTAAGTTGAAGTCTCCCTCTCTCTCTCTCTCTCTTTCTCTACCTACCTGTCTACCTATCAACTTTCTTTAATAGGGAAATATATATATCCTCAAGAGAAAAACTAATATTTCAGGATCTCTAAATGACAAAGTCACCTTTGTCATTGCCAGAAAAAATCTAATGAATTCTGACAGTATTCAGTCTCCATTCACCACTTATACAAAAAGATTTCCCAAACAATTTTTATTTTCCTTATTCTTATATATACATGAGGTTCCTCTTGGGGAAAGATACCAGTTGAAACAAAAAGTCCAAAACAAATACAAAGCATAAAAATATAACTTAAAAGAAGCAAAAACAAATGCCAGGAGTGGCAGAAAACAACAACAACAACAGAAGAAAGGAAGAAGACCAAAAGCTCCTTAAATAAATAAAAGAAGATACTTCCTCAATGAAAGAAGTATAGCAAGCTTTTAACAAGAGCACTTAGAGAATAGGAATTGTAATTCCTGGCTATTTTTTAAAGGTGTTTGTAGGAGGAAATTTTGAAAGATAAATTTGAAGAAAAATCTTTAAGAAAGTAGAAAAACAAGGCATAGGTATAGAAAATAGGATAAAAAAAGATTATTAGGGGATTAATTCAAAAGGCACAACATAAAAAAATAAATAAATCTCGGAGAAATGGATTAAATGTCCATTCACTTTCTCCACATTTTTCTCATCCCATCTACAGAAAAATGCAATCTGGCTTTTCCCCCCAATACTACAATGCAACCAATCCATCCAGGTCAAGAGGGATACCCTTTATTTCTTTAACAAAATTCAATAAATTCTTTATTTTCTTTTTTGAAATTAACTTTACAGTGGCATAGCACATTGTTGCCTTCATCATAATGGCAATTCCCTTTTTAAAAATTCTCTCTTTTTGGCTTGCACAGCTCTACATACTTTCAAGTTCCTCTTTCACCTCAAAATCTCTACTTCATTTTATTGTTCTCTTCCTTAAATACTAGAGTGCCATTCTTCAGAAATGCTTTGCTCATTCTATATGTGTGGTAATATCTGCAGATTTTATGGCTTCAGTTAATGTCTATATACCAAAGCATCACAAAGGATTCTCAGCAGTCCATATTTATCTCTTTTTTTATCTATAGACCTACTTTCCAAGAGGCATTTCAAAGTCCATGTCTCACATAGAAACCATTATCTTTTATTGCTCATTCGTTTTCATTGTTCTTTCTCTTACTGAATGACACCAGTACCCACTCAAAAACTGGCACTTGAATAAGGAATCCCCCTTCAATGTTTACTTTACCTTCCATACATATTCAAGCTTTATTTATGGTCAGGTCTACCTCTTAAGTCTCTCAAATATATGCACTTACTTCCTATAACCTCCAAGTTTTTAATCCATGACTTCTTGTCATGAACTGTTTCTCATACCAGCAAAATTAATTGAAATGATATTTTTAAATTAGAAAATATATTTCAGGAGCATTAAAGATTTCACACCATTTTATCTACTGAACTCATGTCTGAAAGTCTATACTAAAGAAACAAATCAGAATTTAGAAATTTGGTCCAAAACACTGTTTACCAATGTATTATTTATTGCATAAAAATGTAAAACTAGGGGCGCCTGGGTGGCTCAGTCGTTAAGCGTCTGCCTTCGGCTCAGGTCATGATCCCAGGGTCCTGGGATCGAGCCCCACATCGGGCTCTCTGCTCAGCGGGGAGCCTGCTTCTCCCTCTCCCACTCCCCCTGCTTGTGTTCCCTCTCTCTCTGTGTTTCTCTCTGTCAAATAAATAAATAAAATCTTTAAAAAAAAATGTAAAACTAATTGTTGAAGCTAGTTAATTTTTGACATATATACTCAAATGTTTAAAGAGATTACACAGGATTATGACAATTAAAGTTGTAAGTTGTATAGTAGAAAGATTTAGTAGTTGACAACACTCATGGTCTCAGGAAAGTAAAGTTCCATAGTGAATTGTATTTAATTAGAAAAATCAATGTTAACAAATGAACATGAAATCGATATCTTTCTTAACTTGCCACCAAAAGAGGCCACACCAATATCATCAGTAATTTACCTATCACCAAAATTAACATGCACCCTTAGTGCCCAGATTTGGTTTCCTATACCATTTGTCAATTAAAAGGAAAACAAACAAAAAATGGTACATCTTGGTGAATAGCTAAAGAGAAGTTTTAGGAGTGATTGAAGCAGAAAAAAGTGGATTGAAGAGTGATTAGTCTAGAACTGATGAATTCCAAGAGTAGATGAGTCATTCAAAGTCTATGCTAATAGAGGAAAAGCAGAGATCTCTTCACTGGGGAGTTTGGATTTAAGAAAGAATGTCTTAAGATAGAAAATGCAGTTTTTGAGATTGTTTGTAGGACAATTAAATGGACAATAAAAAGCAAAGATGTTGCAAAGAAAAAAATAAACCAAGTACCAAAGTAACCACTCTGTAAATTCTGTTTATTATGAATAATACTAATAATAACTATAATAATATATAAGTAAAGAACAATAATATAATTATAATCATTTTCTTACACTTCCCTATGACTTGAGAGTTAAAAAATAAATTCAGGAAATTTGAAATTTTAATCTCTCAGATTATTCCATGCGTTAAATTAATACTCAAATCAATTTCAAAACTGAAAAAAATGAATTGATAAGGAGTTTAATTTAATATTTCAATAGTCATCCACAAAAATTTTAGAGTAAAGTTATAATAAATTTTGGATCCTAATACGGAATGTGTGTCTCAAAGGATAGGTTTTAAAAAAATAAATGAGAATATGTAATTATTTTGGTACAAAATATTTTTGCACAAACACCTCTGTGAAAAAAGAATGATTTTAGTTTCGAATTGTATAATAAAAAACTCAATGCTTTCTTAGTTTCTTTACATAAAACATATAAATCAAAAATTCTATATCATTTGTTTTATGTTTTTGTTTTCTGAATATAAGTTAAAATAACTTAGTGACTAGCCCACATTTTTTTTGACTAGTCTACATTTTTTTTAAAGTTCATCCTGTTGAATTTGTTTAGAGTATGTGACCATGAAAATATATTTTGAAGACAAAATTTGAAACCAGATGCACTAGTTTAGCAGAGTGTTTAAAAACAACTATTTTACGGGATGCCTGGGTGGCTCTGTTGGTTAAGCGACTGCCTTCGGCTCAGGTCATGATCCTGGAGTCCCTGGATCAAGTACCGCATCGGGCTCCCTGCTCAGTGGGGAGTCTGCTTCTCCCTCTGACCCTCTCCCCTCTCATGTGCTCTCTGTCTCTCTCATTCTCTCTGTCTCAAATAAATAAATAAAATCTTAAAAAAAAAAAAACAACTATTTTACATTTTAAGGATATCATTTTATGATTGTATGCTATGAGCTATGTACAAAGAATGATCAAGTAATGTACTTTAGTAAACATAATATTGGAAACATCTCACAAGGGAGATTTTTTTTAAATCCCTTTAACATGAATGGCATGATTACAGAGTAAATAAACTCCTACTCTAAAATTCCCAAAATAAGAGAGTTGAGTAAATCACTTTAATTCTAAATAAAATGTATATAGGAAAAATTAAAAGAGATACATTTGTAAATCTAGAAAATAGTAAAAGTGTACCTCCAAGAGATGGGATGGGTTAAAAATATATATAAATTTCAGGAAGGAAAACCATCATGAGTATAATTAATTCGAGGTACAAATGGATTTAAAAAGCAAGATGAGATAGATTCTTTAAGTTTTTGATTCCTTTGTAATTGATGCTAGAGAAGACAAACATGTTTCCTTTCAGTGCTTAAGTGTAAAAGCATTCAGTATAATCTGATGAATGAATGAGTTGATTATTGACTGAAAAGATGTCTTTTTTTTCCCCTTAGAACTTACATTATGTGGACTATGAGCCACTCCATTTATCAATGTGTAGAAAGAGTTAATATGTTCTGTGAAGAGATGATGTTCTTATATTAAATAATCCCTGTTATTTTTTTTAATCCAGCAAGCCTAAGATCATTTTGTTTCTTAATATGTAGAAAGCAGCTAATAATTTACTAAAATTTGGACACTTAACTTACATATATACAGTGTTAAAAGTGTATTGCTTGTTCCTGTTTTCCCTACAATGCAAGTGCTCAATTAGAATACAATGTCACATAATCTCATAAAAATTATACTTATGATTTAAGAGCTGTGTGTTTTAAACATTGGTTTAATACACACATACACTGAATAACATTGCTTCAAATATTTAAAATAGTTTAAATATAAATTTCATATAAGTAACTTTATATATGTCATCCATTATATAAAACGGCATACAACACAAGAAACAACAGGTGTTGGCAAGGATGTGGAGTAAGGGGAACCCTCTTGCACCGTTGTGGGAATGCAAACTGGTACAGCCACTCTGGAGAACAGTGGAGGTTCCTCAAAAGACGAAAAATAGAACAACCCATCTAGATATTTACCCAAAGAATACAAAAACACCAATTCAAAGGTATATATGCATCCCAATGTTTATAGCAGATTATCTACAATAACCAAACTATGGAAATAGCCCATGTCCATTTACTGGATGGATAAAGAAGATGTGATACACACACATGCACACTGAAATATTACTGAGCTTTAAAAAAAGAATGAAATTTTGCTATTTGCAATGATGTGGATGGAGCTAGAGAATATTATGCTAAGCAGAATAAGTCAGAGACAGACAAATAACATTTGATTTCACTCATATGTGGTTTTGTTAAGAAACAAAACAAACCAGCAAAGGGGAAAAAAAAGAGAGGCAAACCAAGAAACAGATTCTTTTCTTTTTTTTTTTTTTAACAAATTCTTAACTATAGAGAACAAACTGATGGTTACCAAAGGGGAGGTGGGTGTGGAGATGGGTTAAATAGGTGATGGGGATTAAGGAGTGCAGTTGTGATGAGCACAGGATAATGTATGGAAGTGTTAAATTACTGTATTATACACCTGAAACTAATATAACACTGTATGTTAACTAAGTGGAATTAAAATAGAAACTTTAAAAAATTAAAAAAAATAGAAGGGACAGAAAATAATAAAATGGCATAGAATTTTAACTAATAATTTATGTAGTCTTGAAATTATCAAATGATATATATATATGTATATATATTTTGAAATCTGTCCATAGACAAATACAGACACACACATATGTGTGTGCATGCAAACACATATACCCATTTTTAATAGTCTTTATGATAGTCATTTTTAATGGCTATATATTATTTTATTGTGATATAGAGCATATTATTTTACTCAATCATTTATCATCCTTTTGTTCTAGATACTCTTCTTCATCTACTTTTAGATTATTTAAGTATGATAAAGTCCCAGGAAAGAGGTTTACTGGGTCAAAAATTTGGCCCTAATTTTGTTTGGTTGTTTGTTTCAGGAGTAGGAGTAGAATTTAGTGATTCATCACTTACATATAACACCCAGTGCTCATCACAAGTGCCCTCCTTAATACCCATGACCCATTTATCCCATCCCAGGCCCACCTCCCTCCATCAACACTGTTCTCTATTACTGAAGAGTCTCTTATGGCTTGCCTCCCTCTCTTTTTCTTTTTCTTTTTCCCCTTCCTCTACATTCATCTCTTTTGTTTCTTAAATGCCACCATGTGAGAGAAATCATATGGTATTTGTCTTTCTCTGACTGACTTGCTTCATTTAGAATAATATACTCTAGCTCCACCCACGTCATCTTAAATAGCAGGATTTCATTGTGTTTGATGGCTGAGTAATATTCCATTGTCACATATGTCCATTTATTATTAACCAATAATTTGGAGTCAAATCCTGATACGCCTTTAGAATTGGTATGTTTTACAGACACTGGATAAAAGAGAGAAAATAACCAAAGAAAAACCAATGTCTTATATAGACACAAAGACAAAAGCCTTATTATGAAGGAGGAGAAGGAGGAGAATTATATCCATCTGAAAAGTAATGTTATGGCCCCTTTATTTTTCATCCAATATTATAGGAAATGGTTATATTTTGCTTTACTAGTTCAAAAGCAATTTCAAGCATTGTCATGAAGTATTTCCTTAATAACAAACAACAATACCATTAAAAAGTTTATAGAAAGATGCATCTATACCCTTTTCTCTTTTCTTGTTAATGTTCTAGTTACATTTTATGTTTCTCTGATTTTCATAGTATTATCTCTTTAGCAAAAAAATGTCATAGAACCTTCACTAGAGTCTCCACTAGAGATTAAAAAAATAAAATAGGTGGCAAACTCCTGGAAACAATTTAGTTATAATCCAATTTAGAGACAGAAAAAATGGTGGCATTTTCCTTTTCTATGATTTATGTATGTATAATTTGCTCATTTCTACAGAAAAAACATTTCTAAATTTTGCACTTAGAGAAAATTACCTGGGTTATTTTGAGCCATAATTGATGTGCCAAAATTATTCCCACTTTAATATACTACCCTACAAATTTACAAGTTCATTTATCATGTAAGTTCTTATAAAATGTAGATGTACTGATCCTGTATGTTGATAAGTCACTGTCCGATACTAACATTTCTAACTTGACTTGCTATGTCAAAGCAAAGTCTCAATTATATGTTTTGCTTTAATTTTAAAACATTCTTTGATGATTCTGAATGTCTTTTTTTTTTTAATATTTTATTTATTTGTCAGAGAGAGAGAGAGCGAGAGAGAGAGAGCATGCACACAAGCAGGGAGAGCAGCAGGCAGAGGGAGAAGCAGGCTCCCCGCTGAGCAGGGAGCCCGATGCGGGGCTTGATCCCAGGACACCGAGATCATGACCTGAGCCGAAGGCAGACGCTTAACAACTGAGCCACCCAGGCGCCCCTCTGAATGTCTTTTATTGAGTAATTAATGCAATGAATTTCTGACAAAAACATTTCTGTTTTACTAATTCTAAAGTGGTTTTTAAAGTGAGACACAAATGCCCTTACTGAATCATACCAGAATTTTCAAGAGGGCATGCCTCATTTCAAAAAGAAATTGATTTGTTGTAAGTTGTAAAAAGGCAGGTTTTAGAGCATTTTAGGTGGATTCTTTCTAGTGAGTGGTGATGAAAGTTGAAAACTCTAACAGTATGGGTTTTTAAAAAGTGTCAAACATCTTTCTGGTCGTCTTTCTGGTTACTTTTGGCAAAAGTAACTCATTTCTCAAATCTGGGAGATGTCAAAAACAATGCTAGAAAGAAAGGATTGTTTGAATATGTAGGTATCTGTATTGATAATTTGTCCAATTGTTTACTTTCATTATTATTATCATCATAGTCTTAATTACTTAAGTTTTTTTGCTTTAAGGCTTTTCTAATGTCAACAAAAAGTTCGATAGCCAAAACAACTGACAAAGAGGAAGAAAATAAAATAACTATAGGTCAACTTTGAGAATTGACTGTCCTTCAAAGAAACATTGAATTTTATTCAGATATGCGGAAAGCTCCATACTGAGTATCATTTCCTAAGAAGTAAATAATTAATTATATTAAAATATTTACTTTATATTTTTCTTGTTTCTTTAAGGTGACTTTATTGTTCATAGCATCCAATAGTACAGAGATAAATACATGATAAGTTAAAAACAAAATCCTAGAGGAAGAAAGAAACAGTAGTGATACATTCCTCCCAAGAAATTTAACATTTTAAAAGTTCTGGAATGAGCAACTTTTATTTTTCTCAGTCCGAACTGTAGAGATGGCCAATTGTTCTCAAAAATATTTGTTTTAGAGAAAGTCCAATATACACATTGTGATTTTAAATTTTTTAGAAAATTTTTTTTCCCTTATGAAACACAAACTAGCAAAGCACTTTTCAAGTCCTTTTTGGCCCTATATTCATTAAGAGACAATTTATATAATTCAAATATGCCTAATTATCACATCCTTACCTGTGTTATCTTCAAGTTCTAGGAGTTCTGCAAAAATTGAAATTCAAAATTCATGACAAACACATGAGGAAGGGAGGAGAGATGGTTCTTACTTTTCTTCACGGGCTTCTCCTCAGACTGGACATGGGCTACACTGCTCTGAGCTGGAGACGATTGTGCACTTAGTACAACAACACCCGTATGTCACTGCTCGCAGAATGCTATTTTGGGTTCTCTGAGTACAGCCATGAACACTGAGCCTTTTGTGCAAAATATCATAAGGGCACTCTGATGTCCGTTCATAGGCTTGGATTAAAATGCAGACAGCTCCAGCAAATGGTATGAGCCATTTTTTTTTTTTCCTTTTTCCTAACAACAAGCAAAAGGAAAATACTTACTGGCCTGAGGTGATAAGGAGGGAATTCAACTTCTGTAAGAGAATCCTACAAATGGAAAGGACATGCCCTCTACTTGGGGATTAGCTGATGAAACAAATAATCAATTTAAAACAGGCACAAAAGTTACTAAAAAGAGAAGAGCTTTTCCACTCTGCGTCTATGCCTTCTGGCTGCTTCTTAATTCAGTTTTTCTGCTCAGGAATCAAGTAAAATACAGAAAGAGAGGGCAATGTCTAAATCAAAATCCTTTTCTTCTCCTTGGTTTATCTATTACCTAAATATACTTATTTTATTAAATTTATAATTAGATTTTGTTATAGTTATTGTTATTTATTATGAGGTACATAATATTAAGCTATATGCTGATTACTAAAGCTGTTTTTAGTTAAAATTAAATTATGATTGATGTCTTAAAAACAGTATTTTTAAGGTTTACATATGCAATTATTGTGAGGAGACAACCACAAATTTCAGAAAGATACAGTTTTGGGACCGTATGCATGTTTGTTGCTTTTTATCATAACAAGGGAAGGATAGTAGGAAAGAGATTACAAGTAATGCCAGTGATAACTAAATTGATTATGTGATGTCTAGTTTATGCTTACTTCATATTTAAATTCATAAAGAACAAACTTCATTAGTTACCATTTGCTAAATAAATGTTAGATACCTCTGTAACATGAGTCAAACCCAAAAATAAATTTTTTTCTTTAAGAATTTTTTAAAAATTGTGTTAAGAACACTTAATATGAGATCTGCCCTCTTCAATTTTAAAGTACATAACACAGTATTGTAAATGATAGGCAGAATGTTGTACAGCCAATCTCTAGAATTATTTAGCTTGCATAGTTGAGACTTTATACCCATTGGGCAACTCCCCATATCTCCCTGCCCAGGCCTTGTCAACAACCATCATTCTACTCTCTGCTTCTATGGGTTTGATGACTTTAGATACTTCATATAAGTGGGATCATGCAGTATTTATTCTTCTGTGAATGACTTATATCCTTTGCATAATGTCCTCTAGTTTCATCTGTGTTCTAGTGTGTACGTAAGAATCTAACTTTTTACGGGATATTGTCTCCTCTCGATACCACAACCACGAAGTTCCACTTTGGGTTGCAACTGTGCTTTTTCAACCTGCATGTAAATGTTCAACACCATGTTCCGGGCTTGTGTTATGGCATAGGGCACAAATGCGGGTCAGCATTTGCTATGCTGATTATTGTATCAGAAAAAGGATAATCACAAATGCAAAAGTTACATTGAGACAGGATTAAATTTTCTAAAGAAGGTAGGGTTTGGAACTAATATATTTCAAGTAGAATACCATTATCAGAAATTTGCAATTTCATTAAATGGAAGATATGTTATAAAACACCTATGCAAAGTGAACAACTAGATTTGATTTTAATATAGACACAAAGTACTTTCTTTTCTTTTTTTTTTAATTTATTTTTTGAGAGAGAGAGAGAGTGAGCATGAGCTGAGAGGAGGGGCAGAGAGAGGATTAGACACAAAGTTCTTTAAATTACTTAAGAAATGCTCCCTGGAGGGTAAGAAGGGATTAACATCGGATTGGCTGGAATCGAGCAGTCTTTATATCTACGCCACAACCAAAAATGTAGACTGGCCTGGACCGATGGGACTAGTCATCACATAAACTCAGGGATTGCTAGAACTGCATTTTCCTCATATCAGAAAGAAAAGTACATGAAATCTTTCCCATTTTTGGAAAGAGCAAGAAATTGTGAATAGTGAATGGAACATGACTGTATAGGAATGGAGAGTCTCAGAATTAAGTACACGGCTACCCAGATGAGTGTCTAAGCCATTACGTTGGGATTACTGGTGGTCTCCACAACACAGAATAAGCATGAGGGAAGGCGGATAATTCCTGAGACACTCATGTGGTTTCATAGATAGAGAAACATTCTGGTTAACAATTGTCAGCTTTTCCATGCAATCTGGGTAGATTCTACAGTTGTTTTCTGCCAGCAGGCTTAGCAACAGAGCCTGGTGTTCCAGATGCTGTTGGCCAGGACTGTATTAAGTTAATCTGAATAAAGATTTGAATTAAAATATTATAATTCGGGGCGCCTGGGTGGCTCAGTTGGTTAAGCGACTGCCTTCGGCTCAGGTCATGATCCTGGAGTCCCGGGATCGAGTCCCAAATCGGGCTCCCTGCTCAGCAGGGGGTCTGCTTCTCCCTCTGACCCTCTTCCCCTCGTGCTCTCTGTCTCTCATTCTGTCTCTCTCAAATAAATAAAATCTTTAAAAAAAATATTATAATTCATCAGTGCTCTAAAGAGCCACTGATTTCTTTTCTTTTTTCCTCCCTCCCTTCCTTCCTATTTATTTTTTTCTGATTTTTTAAAATTCTTTTTAAAGATTTTACTTATTTATTTGACAGAGAGAAACACAGCGAGAGGGGGGAACACAAGCAGGGGGAGTGGGAGAGGGAGAAGCGGGCTTCCCGCGGAGCAGGGAGCCCGATGCGGGTCTCTATCCCAGGACCCTGGGATCATGAGCTGAGCTGAAGGCAGACGCTTAATGACTGAGCCACCCAGGTGCCCCCTTTTCTGATTTTTTTTAAACCAAATAATTAAGGAATGTAAACCTATTTACTAACTGAAGACTGGACCAGCTAATGAAGTTCAGATCTAACAGTGGACAGAAGATGAAAACCACATGTTATTCAGGTTCTGACTTGTCCCTAGAATATCAACCTTTAATCAGAAACTTCAGATCTACTTACTTCACAACATACCCTACTCAGGCACCTCCAGTTAGATATGTAGGCTTAGTCCAATCAGCTGTGGTCAGGATGATAGCATATAAGGTCTATGTCTTCAGAACCACAATCTTGGAGCATACTACTTCTCAAATTAAATTTTATTCATGAACAGTTTTGGAAAAAAACTCATGATACGTGAAGATAGAAAAATTTGAAAATGTCCATAAAAGGCTTACATAGTAAAGACATGTGACACATACATAGAAAGATAAAGTAGACTAAGGATTAGTTGATCTGATGGCTTCACACTATTAGTTATCCAGGTTCATTTGTTCTCTTTTTGTGCTTAAGAGTAAATAATATTTTCCCAAGAGCCCCTAAGATGCTTTGCTTTTGTCTTATTGACTAAAATAATTATTTGTCCCCATTTTATCTGAACAAAGTATGCCAAAGAGAAATGCTGAGAACCATTAAGCCACTCCTGCACTTGGGAGTAAGAACTACCTGGTAGAGAAACAGATTAATTTCCCCAAATCAGGTTGGAGTAGTTGGCAACCAACGGTATTCACTATAGATACATGTGTAAAAAGTTGAAAATAAAAAAAAAATAATTTCTGCTATGTATGATTTATAATGTTATTCTTTTCTAATAGTCTAATTTGCTGTATTGTCTTTCTTGTTTGAAAAGTGCACATAAATCACAATGATAAATAGGAGAAACTAAAATAATGATTAAAACAACAATAAGAAAAAACACTAGCTAATCCATATACTTCAAATAATAACAGATTCTTTTTTGTCAAGCTCAGTAAAACTTGGATCCTGGTAAAGAAACGTTTTATTGAATATGTAACATGTTGTCTTAAAAGATTTATCCTTTAAATTATAGTTGCAGCAGTCCTTAGTTTGATATAATTAAAATTTATCTGTTCATATATAACCATATTTCCTTCTTTTATTTTCTGTTTTGTTACTGTTTTCTTCTGGGAGCAGACCTTATTTTGGAGCTCTGCATTCAAGGAATAATTTTGTTTGATTAAACTATAACATAAACTGCATCATAGAGGAAATTGGCAAATTAATAAATACATAAATAATGAAAGTTCCCATTCCATAAAAACATATTTAATTGGCAATACATAAACAACTTAAAATACTGGAAATCAGAAGTATAGCCCAGAAATGTAGAATCATCACCCTTGACCCCTAGCTCTAGATCTCTCTATTAGACAATCATCTATCATCTTTACTTTTGCAAGACATTGTGTTAAGGTTATAGCTATACAAAGACAAATAAGACTCTGACCAAACCATTTCCTGAAAATGAAAAGCACAAATAATTTTTAAAGCATCCAACAGGAGTAAACCAAAATGAAAACCCGACAGAATCACATGGGAAAATAGGAACGTCAACCTTCACTGAATATGTGATGAAATGTGAAATATGTGTTATTTTGTCAAGAGCTGATCATGGAGAATTTTAGAACATAACAGCTTGTTTGCAGACTGGGTTTTACTGTACAACTAGATGTCGTTGTATTGCTTAAGTTCCCTGAAATATAATAGTATCTCTAAGACATTTCTGCATTTTATGAAAGATTTTGCATATATCTATGAAAATAAAAATCCTGCTTAAATGATATTTATTTAAGTTAGAGGCGCATGGTTAGCTCAGTTGGTTAAGCGGCCAACTCTTGATTTTGGCTCAGGTCATGATCTCAGGGTCCTGGGATCCAGCGCAGGCTCTGGATCTGCGGAAATCTGCTTGAGGATTCTCTCTCCCTTTCCCTCTGCCCCTTCCCCTGCTTGCCCTTGCATAAGCGTCCACTGTCCCTGCTCTCTCTCTCTAAATAAATAAATCTTTAAATAATTAATTAATGTAACATACTCATTGGAAATTAATAATGTTTTAATATTAATTAAACAACAAACTTTCTTCACATCAGAATCTGAAAACTAAGAAGCCCATGTGCCAAGTCTACCCTGCCTTCTGTTTTCATTAAAACAAACAAAAAATCATTTTATTGGAACAGAGCCATTCCCATTTGTTTACAAATTGTTCAAACTGTCTGTGGCTTCTTTCATTCTATAATGGCAGAGTTGAGTATTTGCAACAGAGACTCTTGACCTACAAAACCTAAAATATTTACTATGTAGTCATTTACAGGAAAAGTTTACCAACTCCTGCTTTATATTCATGTGATACAGTGACTTCAAATATTTATACTGTAGTTTACTCGAAAATTAAATTACATATACTTGATCAATAAATAAATGTATGTATAAACACACATAAATATATAAAAATCTATACAGAAGAAATCATCTTATTCTATATTATCTTGTCTGTCACTGAGTTAATGAATTAATACAGTGGAATAAAACAGTATTTTTTATTTATTTTTTATTTTTATTTTTTTAAAGATTTTATTTATTTATTTGAGAGAGAGAGAATGAGAGAGAGCACATGAGAGGGGGGAGGGTCAGAGGGAGAAGCAGACTCCCTGCTGAGCAGGGAGCCCGATGCGGGACTCGATCCAGGGACTCCAGGATCATGACCTGAGCCGAAGGCAGTCGCTTAACCAACTGAGCCACCCAGGTGCCCAAAAACAGTATTTTTTAATACCTTAACTATATACTATATAGTTAAAATATATGTATATGTATGTATGTGTGTATATATACATATATTGCAGTGTAGGGTGTCAAGGCATTTTCTTTGAGATACTATCCTCAGAATGGGTCTCTGGATATTTTTCCATAAAACACACTCATCATGTATCTGTTTTCCAGTTTGTATCTTAAGAATGAAGAGAGAATTTAAAGAAAATGTGGAGGCATATAGGTGCAAAATCCTTTTTACAGTAGACTTATTTTTTTAGAGCTGTTTTTGGTTCAAAGCAAAATTGAACATAAAGTAGAGAGAGTTCCCATATTCCTCTGACCTCCACACATGCACAGTCTTTCCCATTATTCATCACCCGCCAGAGTGGTACATGTGTTATAATCAATGAAATTACACTGACACATCATAATCATCCAGAGTCCATAGTTTATATTAGGTTTCACTCTTGGTGTTGTACATTCTGTGGGTTTGGACAAATACACATTGACATGTATCCACCATTACAGTATCATATGGAGTAGTTTCACTGCCCCCCAAATCCGCTATGGTGTCCTTTTCATCCCTCCCTCCCTCTTGACCCCTGGCAATCACTGATCTTTTTATGTCTCCATATTTTTCCCTTTTCTCTAATGTCATATAGTTGGAATCATACAGTATGAAGCCTTTTCAATTGGCTTCTTTTACTTACGAATATGGATTTAAGATTCTTCTATGTCTTTTCTTGGTTTGATAGCTCATTTCATTTTATCCTTAAATAATATTCCATTGTCTGGATGCACCCCAATTTATCCTTTCACCTTCTAAGGGACCTCTGGGTTGTTTTCAAGTTTTGGCAATTGTGAATATAGCTGCTATAAACATACTTGTACAGGTTTTTGTATGGACAGAAATTTTTCCTATTTGGTTTTAATTTTTTAAATATCTATTTTAAAGTGCTTTCATTCATACCCTCAACAGCATTTTAACACCTTGCTTTTAATAAACATTTCTGTAAAATTTTCTTAGATTTAATAGAAAAAATAATGGCTTGTACTTTTCAGACATATTTCATTTGTTATATTTTGTAGATCTCTATTTTTGATAATAAGAAACCCCAGAACAAATAGTTTTGCAAATAAATGTAGCTGGCCCTTTGTGTGGTTAAGAGCAAAAATATGCTCATGAACTAGAGGGTGTTGTGTCAGGTTCAGAGTGTTCCATTTGCAAAAGATATGGAAAGCTCCAGTTATTCCATTTTTAGTACATTTGGGATAGTTGTACTGTGGTAGAAATACATATATAATCTTACTTAATTCTTACAACATTTCTGCTAGGTAGTTGTAGGCCCTTCTTTACATTTGAGAAACCATAAGCCAGGTCTTGAAAAGTCAGAGATTTTTTATAACAAAGTCTATGTCGTCCTTACTGTAACACAATCTCTCTTTACTGAAGAAAACTTATAATATTTGAATTCTAAAATTTTTATGGGGATAAAGTATTCTATGTACATCATCACAGATCCTATAGTCACTTATCTTTGGACTCATATCTCTTGTCCGATTTTCTGTGGTAAAATGAACAGATGGTGTTGTATGAAATGAATGGTATATCTCAGAGCATCCCCTTCCAGCAGCAGTAGGTTAAAGGATGCTATGACACTTTCAGGTGACATGGAACTGTCAGGCATCATGATATATGCTGGCTGTTCTTCTTTTTATCCTCATATAAGGCACGAGGAAATTAAAACTCAGAGAATGCCATGCAGTTAGAATGATTTGCAACCAGATTTCAAACTTCTGTCTATCTGATACCAGAAATGATACAGTTTCTACTCCATCACACTGTCTTATATTTATGAGTGAAAGTGAATAGACAAAATTTATTCATTGAAAGAATGTTTATTGAGTGTTACTATGTATGATGCACTGCGCTCTAAGTAGGTACAAACAAACAAACCAAAATACTCTTGTCTGGCCATTCCCCACAAGGATCATTTCATCAACAGACACATGAAAAGATGCTCAACACCACTGATCATCAGGGAAGCACAAATCAACACTACAATAGACATCACCTCACACCTGTCAGGATGGCGAAAATCAACAACACAAGAAACAACAGGTGTTGGCGAGAATGTGGATAAATAGGAACACTCCCCCACTGTTGGTGGGAATGCAAACTGGTGCAGCCACTCTGGAAAACAGTATGGAGGTTCCTCAAAAAGTTAAAAATAGAACTACCCCATGATCTACTAATTGCACTACTGGGTATTTAACCAAAGAATACAAAAACACTAATTCAAATGGATGCGTGCACCCTTTATTTACAATAACTAAATTATGGAAGCAGCCCAAGTGTCCATCAATTGATGAATGGATAAAGATGTAATACACACACACACACACACACACACACAATGGGATATTATTCATCCATAAAAGGAATTAAATCTTGCTATTTGCAATGACACGGATGGAGCTAGAAAGTATAATGCTAAATGAAATAAGTCAGTCAGAAAGACAGATACCATATGATTTCACTTCATATGTGGACTTTAAGAAACACAACAGATGAGCAAAGGGGAGGAAAAGTGCAAGTGACAAATCAAGAAACAGATTATTTTTATGTAAGTTTTTGTTCTAATTCCAGTAAGTTAACATACAGTGTTATTTAGTTTCAGGTGTACAATATAGTGATCCAAAGGTTCCATACATCAGACTCTTAATTATAGAGAACAAACTGATGGTTACTGGAGGGCAGAGGGCTAGGGGCATCGATTAAATAGATGATGGGAATTAAGGAGGGCACTTGTGATAAGCACTGGGAGATGTATGGAATGGCTGGATAACTATATTGTATATCTGAAACTAATAAAACATTGTATGTTAAAATTATTTAAAAAAAGATTCATGGCATCTATCAGTCAAAAGGTGCTGCATTTCTTATACTCTGATAAGTGCTGTGATAGATTTATCATAGAATAGTACAAAAGCAACAAAGATATGGCTTAATCTACTAATATATATACTTTTTTCAGATAGAGTATGGAGGCAGTCAGGAAAGCTTTCCAAAAGAGATAGTGCTCATGTTGAGCTTGATGAACAAGTAGGTCTATTTATATCACGAATAGTAACCATATGTGAAGTACCATGACAAAGAATAATATCTTAGTGGAATGTCTAAAAAATGGGCATACTTGGATTTTAAGGTGAATGTTGAGAAATGTTATGAGTTAAACATGAAAATATATGCAGAGGAAGAACATGGAGTTGTTTGACTTAGCTCTAAATATGTTAAAGTCTTTTGGGAAAGGATAATTTGACTAGATCTGAATTTTAGGAAAGTGATTTTGGCAACAGTAAAAAGGAATGATGTTCAAGAGTGAGGGCAGGATACCCATTTATGAGACTACTGTAGTAAGTCTCACCCAAAATGGATAAAACATAAAGACATGTTCTAAGTCAGTAGTAAAAGAGATGAAAATGACTTGTGAAGATATTTATCATTTATGCACTTGGAGATTTGCCAATTGTAGGTAAGTAAGAGGAAGAGGACTGTTTTCCCACAGGTTTCTAGATTGGCCAATTGTGAGAAGAGTGCCGAAAACAAATTAAATGAAGTAGGACAGTTGAGGGTAATACATTTTGGGTATGGCAAGAGACTAAAACAGAAGGGACAGGAAAAGAAGGGAATGGTGTTTCAGGGAAGAGATGTCACTGAATTTATAATCAATATGGGAATAACTGAAAATTTAACACCACGGAATATCCCCACCTGAGAACATGGTACAAGTCTCAATTTATTTGGATTTCTTTATCTCAGCAGTGTTTTGTAAATCAGTCTTGAATATATTTTGTTAAATCTGTCTATACTGGTTACATAGTTCTGACATTGGATCTGGTAGCATTTTTTGTAGATGTATTAAATTTCTACATAAATGGTTAATTTGTGAATGAATTTGTACTTTTTCCTTTCAAATCTTTGAATACTGTATTTCTTTTCATGCCTTATTGCACTGGGTCAGACAGCCAGTGTATTGTAGAATGCAAATTCTGAGAGTGGACATTCTTGTCATATTGTAGTCTAAGGGGAAAATATTAAGTTTTTCATGATTAAGCTGTAAATATACCCTTTAATTCCTAATGTGCTGAGAGTTTTTACCATAATGGATGGTATAATTTGCCACATGCTTTTTCTGCACCCATTCAAATTATCAAACATTTAACCTACTTTATTCTTTTGATATGATGAGCTACACTGATTAATTTTCCAATATAAAACAAAATTTGCAGACCTAGGACATATCCCACTTGTTAATTATGGAGTAAGATTTTATTTTTATACTGAGAGATTTGATTTGGTAACATTTTGTTAAGGATTTTATCTATGATAATGTCATGTAGTTTTCTTGTGGTTTTTTTTTTTTCATGTTTTGCTGTCAGAGTAATATTGATCTCAAAAAAAGGAGTTGCCAATTGACTATTCCTTCTCTAGTTCATGAAAGACCTTGTCCAAACTTGATACAATTTATTCCTAAATGTTTGATAAAAATCACCAATCATTTGGTGACTACATAAGTGTGAAGTTTTTTTGTGGGTAAATTTTTATTTAAGGGTAGATATAAGGCTATAAACATTTTCTATTAACTTTGAATCCAGATTGAATAATTTGTGTACTTTGAGGAATCCATCAAGGTTTATTCTGAAAGTCACCAAGTTTATTGGCATTCAGTTTTTCATGATACACTCATTATCTATTTACTATTTATAGAATCTTTAAGACACATCTTCTCCAATGTAATATAAATTATATAAATTATTTTCTCTTTCTCTCATCATAAATAGAAGTTTATCAATATAACCAATATTATAAAAAAGCTTTTGTTTCTATTGATTTTCCCTATTGTTCCTATTTCATTGATTTTCATTCTTATCTTTATTTAGCATTTTATTTATTTTGAGAGAGCGAGAGAGCGCGAGCATGCACGAGCGGGGTGGAGGGGCAGAGGGAGAGGGAAAGAATTTTTTTTTTTTTTTTTTTAATTTTTACTTATTTATTTGACAGAGAGAGACACAGCGAAAGAGGGAACACAAGCAGGGGGAGAGGGAGAGGGAGAAGCAGACTCCCCACTGAGCAGGGAGCCCGATGCGGGGCTTGATCCCAAGACCCTGGGATCATGACCTGAGCCGAAGGCAGACGCTTAACGACTGAGCCACCCAGGTGCCCCGAGAGAGAGAATCTTAAGCAGGTTCCACGCTTAGTGGGGAACCTGCCATGGCGCTCAATCTCATAACCCTAAGATGATAACCTGAGCCGAAATCAAGAATTGGACACTTAACTAACTGAGCCACCCAGGCACCCTGATTTTCATTCTTATCTTTATTGTTCTATTGTCTGTTTACTTTGGGTTTGGTTTGCCATTTCTTGAAGAGGATTTCTTTTTCTTTCTTTCTTTCTTTTTTTTTTATTTGAGTGGGAGAGAGAGGAAGAAGAGAGGGAATCTTAAGCAGGCTCCATGCCCAGTGGGGAGCCTGAGGCAGGTCTCAATCTCACAACCCTGAGATCATGACCTGAGCTGAAATCAGGAGTTGGAAGTTTAACTGACTCAGAAACCCAGGAGCCCCTTGAGAGGTTTCATAAATAGGTCACTTACACCATTAATTTTAGACCTTCATTCTTTTTCAATATGAACATTTAATGCTATATTACGCTTTTATATTTTATAGTCACTTATTTTTGGATTCACATCTCTTATTCGATTTTCTATATACTTATTCTAATTTTAGAATTACTAGTTGTTATTTGCAGGAGTTTTTGCCCAACCATTTAATCTTGGATTAAATTACTAGGAGCCTGGCACTTGAGATTTGCCTGTATTTATATACTAACACTAAGTGATATGAGCTTATAGACAGGGAGGATATAAATTAATATTTATTTTACCTCAACTGCTCTTATGTGTTTCTTCCATGTAATTATTTTAATTAATCATCATAACATCCCCATTAGGTAGACATTTTTCCCACGTTAGGGTTGAGTAGACTGCAGGTCAAGTCACTTCTTCAAAGTTAAACAGAGAATAAATGATAGAATCAGAATTCAAGCAGCATGATACCAGAACTGGTAATCAAAATCTTTGGAGATTCTGTAAGGGTGACTAAGGAGTTAGAAATGCACATGTGTAGGCAAGAGTGAATAGGACAGACATAGCTGGTTTGCTTTCAAATGACTCCTAAGGAAATTATCAGATAGAAGATAAATCTGTATATAGATACTAGTAACATATGTAAATTGTGGAATAATCAAAACAATGATAATAAACACCTTTTAAGTATCATTTACATACATCTAAAATTAATTTTGTTGCTTTAAACACAGACTCCCTCTTATGTATCTATGATTTGAGCTAAGCTACTGCATACAGTTTTTCAGATTGTTTAATAAACATTTTGGGGGGCATTCTCACACTAACATTCTCTGGGGGTGTGTATTGTGAGGACTCTGTACAGTAATGTCCTGTCAAATCCCAATGCCAGCCCTTATTATAAATATCAAAACATGATTTGGATTGTGTTTTTAGCACTTTCCTCTAAAAAACACATCAAATGTGCTTATTTTGAAAGATTGGATTATGTACCAAGCCAAAAGCAGAAAAGAAAGTAGATGAAGACATCACAGTATAGTATGTAAAATATTTCCAAGGAGACTCAAAACCACAGTCCCCCTTTTTTTAGGCCTACAGATTTAAAGACCTGGACAGATGGCTCAGGGTGGACACTGTGTGACAGTGTCCAAGCAGGGATAGCTCTTCTACTCATAAAATTTTCTTTTCCCTTCCTCAAAAACAATGATTTTATTAAAATAATAAAATACCATTCACCAAATGTTCACAATTGCTCATTTATTGCTCTCTACTTTGCCCTGACCAAACTTCAGTTGGACTTCTCTCCTACCTAGGTATCCCTGACGCTCCTTGCTTCTAAGCCTAAAAAGTGGATCATACAACCTTATCAGTTGTTCCTTACAATCGAATGACCACAGCAAGATGCTTTTCATGTCACACCCCACAGGTCACTACCCCTTGGCTGGCAAACTTTCCCAGAAAAATATCTGTGAATCTTTGCTTATCCCTTCTTACTTTTTTTTTTTTTTCCCTCTTTTAAAGGCCTTTTTCTTTTTTATTTTGAGACACTGGCAAATTTCTGAAATCAGAGGATGCTCTCTACTACTATAATCCTACTTCTTTTTTTTTTTTTTTTAAAGATTTTATTTATTTATTTGAGACAGAGAATGAGAGAGAGCACGAGAGGGTGGAGGGTCAGAGGGAGAAGCAGACTCCCCGCCGAGCAGGGAGCCCGATGCGGGACTCGATCCCGGGACTCCAGGATCACGACCTGAGCCGAAGGCAGTCGCCCAACCAACTGAGCCACCCAGGCGCCCCTAATCCTACTTCTTAATAAAGTCTCCCCTAATCTAGGTCTGGATTTGTTTTAAAATTTGACAATATAAATCCTACTTCTATCCTATCTGGCATAAGAGTATGAACATACCATCTGGCCCAAGCCCTAATTATCAGATGCCACTGGTTCTCTTTCTAATTTCCTTTTTGAGCAGTTCCTTAGATTTTAATATAATCTCCCTCATCTAAAAAAAAATTCTTTTTTTTTTTTTTTTAAATAAACTCATTCACTTTTGTATTAGTCCTCCCTGGAGCATTTGTGTTTTTAAATTTTACTACAAAAGTAGGACTCTAGGGGCACCTGGGTGGCTCTGTTGGTTAAGCGACTGCCTTCGGCTCAGGTCATGATCCCAGGGTCCTGGGATCGAGTCCCACATCGGGCTCACGGCTCGGCGGGAAGCCTGCTTCTCCCTCTCCCACTCCCCCTGCTTGTGTTCCTGCTCTCGCTGTCTCTGTCTCTGTCAAATAAATAAATAAAATCTTTAAAAAAAAAAAAAAAAAAAGGAGGACTCCAGAAGTGGAGAGGATACACTGACATAAGAAAGTATTCTGTTATTCCAAATATTGCAAAGGATAACATACTACCATGATTAATTGTAAATACTGGTAAAAAGAATGAAAACAAAACAACATCCTAAAAGTTTAACTAAATAAAACTGAGTAGAGGAGGGACAGAAAGCAATGTTCTTTCCTAATTAACATGGAAAGTAAAAAAGACACTATTCTTATAAATAGAAAAAGAGTAAAACCCTAAATAAGGAAGAAACAGTCCTCTGTTTCAGAATTTCTTCTAACTCACATTAAGAAAGCAAACAAAATTTTAGGGCAGTAAAAAAACTGTATGATACTCTAATGACAGATATACGTCATTATACATTATACATTTGTCTTAACTCGTAGAATATACAACACCAAAAGTGAGCTCTACAATAAGATATTGGGTAATCATGATGTTATCAACGCAGGTTCATCTATTGTAACAAATGTAACATTCTGGTGGGGGATGCTGATAAGGCAGGAGGCTTGCATGTATAAAGACAAAGGTTATGTGGGAAATCTCTGTACCTTCCTCCCAATTTTGCTGTGAAACTAAAACTGCTCTAAAAAACAGTCTTTAAAAAAAGAGAGAGCAAAAAATACTCAATAACACCGACCAAACCAAAACACTGCAATTTTATCAAGTCATATTCAGAAATGTTGATAGATGTTAAGAAAAATATCACTATTATTGTTCCACTGGCTCTGTCCTAATGAAAGGCAAGGCTTCTGGAACTTTTATTTTTACATTTCATGAAGTTTTGTGTTGGGGGAAAAATGGAAATCATTCAGCCCTTTGGCTTCTGTATTTTTCATATGCTATAATACTATCAAAGAATGATAGTGTAGAGGGGGCGGAGCAAGATGGCGGAGGAGTAGGAGACCTGGATTTCGTCTCCTCTCAGGAATTCAGCTGGATAGGGATCAAACCATTCTGAACACCTACAAACCCAACAGGAGATCGAAGAAAGGAATAGCAACAACTCTCTCATCAGAAAAGCGACCACTTTCTGGAAG
>NC_138381.1:9714351-9724498 GCF_054177405.1 Leptonychotes weddellii | reverse complement strand
CAAATAATGCAATATATGTTAAGAAAAAAAAAAAGAAGAAGGTAGCGGGAGGGGAAGAATGAAGCGGGGGAAATTGGCGGGGTAGACGAACCATGAGAGACGATGGACTCTGAAAAACAAACAGGGTTCTAGAGGGGAGGGGGGTGGGAGGATGGGTTAGCCTGGTGGTGGGTATTGAGGAGAGCACATTCTGCATGGAGCACTGGGTGTTATGCACAAACAATGAATCATGGAACACTTCATCTAAAACTAATGATGTAATGTATGGGGATTAACATAAGAATAAAAAAAAAAGAATGATAGTGTATTAGTGATTGTGACAGAAATGAAAGATGTCATGACAACAACAATAAAAGTATTCTAAATATATTTTGAATTAAAATGTAAAAATAAGGGACCTTATGCTAACATAAGACTTTTCAATATGGCAATAGAAAATGTTAATATTTATAATGTTTTTCTCTGCCCAAAGCATGCTTCCTCTGAATTGATTTGTTCATTTAACAATTTATATGATCAACCTTATATTTGTTTTTATGATGGATTGAGGACATATGGAGAAATTATGTTTATTTACCTCAAGTTATATTTTTAAGTTCTTGCATTATTCACACCTAATACAATTTTGCAAGACTAATATAGAAAGAAACAACAACAACAACAAAAAAACAGAATTAAATATTCTCTTGTAAAGCATAAAGGAAACTCTTATGGATATGTATGTTAACCTCTCAATACTTTTTTTTCGTAGTGGAGCTAGATTTTATATGTTGGAATGACTAGCCCCACAAATTCATCTGGGATAATAATAATAGAAGGAATAATGATAGAAGCTTTCCTTCAAGGTATCAGAGGGTTCTCTTTAGGACATCCCATAGTATCCAGGTAACTCTCACCAATTCTGACTAGCTTATAAATGTTATAGAATTTCCTATTTACTAGAACATAGTTGAGACAATCATGGGAAACAGGAGTGAAATGGATTTCAGGAGTTAATCAACTAAGTAATTTAATGTAAACATCCAAATATACCAAAACTAGAGGTTCTATTTTTTCTTTTTTTATTGTTATGTTAATCACCATGCATTACGTCATTAGTTTTTGATGTAGTGTTCCATGATTCATTGTTTGCATATAACACCTAGTGCTCCATTCATTATGTGCCCTCTTTAATACCCATCACCAGGCTAACCCATCCCCCCACCCGGAGGTTCTATTTTATAACAGCAGCAGACAGTTAGTTCCATATGAAAGCCATGGATTTTATTTCCACTGTAGGGAGAACATATATGTATGGATCAGAAACATTTTTTTTTTTGCACTGGTAGTAAACATTCATATTTAGGCATTGGTTTTCATATTATTTGCCACCTCTTCCATGCCTAGTGGCTTGTCAAATAATTTTTACTAATAAATACTGTTCTTTCGCTGAGACTTGTGAAAAGTTTCTACGTATATACTTTGGCGTTAGCTGCAGTTCCATCTAAGCACATCATATTCTCCTTCCCACCATAGCTAGTAACTAAGGTATGCAGACATGGCTTCATGAGCATGTGATCTGTGCAGTCCCATAAGGGCCTTTTCTTAGAAAGACCCCAAATTCAGTGCAATGTTCTGCTGTAGCCATCTTTAAATTATCAATAACCTTTGAATAAGAAGATCTATATTTTCATTTTTCACTAGGTCCCACAAATTGTGTAATTCATCCTGAGAGTATAAGATTATTTTTACCAACCATAATTCTGATATCTTCACTCTCTTGCTCAAACATTCTCAATACCATCCTAATCGTGTTTAGAAAACCCAAAGCATACTCTGGGATTCAATACTACACTTGCAACTTCTACACATATCTGCTTACAATTGCCTAATTGAATCCTGGAAGCTTCAATACAAGATTCATGTTTTCCAATGTACTGTATTTATTTATACTGTTACCTGTCTACATTGCTTTTTACCCCATTTCTATTGTCCAAATCTCTCAAACACACCCCTAAATGACATGTTCTCCATCTATTCTTATCTGAGTCCTATCTTCAAGAGCAATCTCCCTGCTCTCAATTTGCCAACATTGTTTCTACACAGAATTGTTGCACTTCAATTTCTTCACTGCATTAGAATATCTATTGGTAATTGTATTTAATACTAGGCCCTTTTGAATGTAGGGGGATTTATTTTGTGATCTCACACAGCTCTCCTAAGCAGCTCTTCTCCAAGCACTGACTCAAGAATCCAAGTTGCTTCCATCTTGCATCTCTGCTTCCTGGAAATTTTTAAATAACTTAAGTGTATAGCAGAAGAGGAACAGAAAATCTATGGTTTTGCAGCATATTTTTGAAGGTCAAGGCCTGGAAGTGGCATGGCTCATATCACTTTCACACATGAATTCATCATTAAGTACTTTGGTCTCTTGGTCCCAGCATAACTGGAGAGGTTGAGAAACATAGCTTCACTGTATTCCTAGGAAGAGGAAATGATGTGGTTGACTCACAGCACATTAACCTCTGCCAAACTTGAACATAAAGAATATATCCAATTTACTTTCTTTCCATCTCATATTATCTTAGCCACATTTTTGGATTGTAGGACTTAAGCCAGTATTTGTTGACTGGATGATTCAATGAATTTAGAGAGCTAATTTCCCTGAGGAGTCCTGAAAATCTTATCATTTATGTTCACTTAGCCAAACTCAACAATATAGTTTGTGATGCTTAGGAGAACTAGCAAAGAATACTGAGGGGAAGTGTCCAGTGGGTTTTTAAAGAAGTTATAAAAAGAGTGGGGTCTTGAGTATAAAATGAATAACAAAACAGTGTGTCACATGCTATTTACAGACTACGTGTATCAGAAGCATTCTTGATGATGTTGAGAGATAGTTCCATGGAATAGTGGGGCTGACAGCCCAACCGAATTGAATAAAAAAAGAGTAAACACAAATCCATTTCTGAGGAATTTTGCTTACAGAGTAAAGAAATGTGTTGGAGCCTGAAGGGAATGGGAAGCAAAAGGAGTGTGCCCATCAACTGAGATGAGTGAAAGAACAGAATGGACTGGACTGAGGGTGAGGCTCCTCTTAGTTTTTGGCATCAGTAAAATATATTTAAAATGGAAATGTTTGACATTCACTATATGTTAAATCACTGAGTGCCACTTACTGACAGATTAAGAAGGATATCCACTATATTGTAGGGCCTTCTTTTAAAAATATGCTCTACATCCAGGAATGTGGCTTCTGAGTTTAAGAGAAACATATATACCAAGGTTCAGTATCTTCTTCATTGTTGTCATTTAACCTGGTTCTGACTTAGCGTGTCTGAGTTATATTGCTGAAGGGTAGGCAGATACCAGCCCCTTGGAGTTTGAGATCTCTCTAACAAGATCACGCCCTCAGTCCTGAACTTCCTGTACTGTGTAGTCACATGGAAGTTCCCTATTAACATGGAGTGCATTATAGAAGTGAAATCTCTCCATAACAGGGCCATGATGTGTGCAGTCCACCTGTGTCTAGCCTACACCCACCCTCTGTTCTTCTTTTCTTGTAAGTTCATAATGTCATTAATAGTGAGAAACCATGTAAGTTATTTTACCCATCTTCAATATTTTCAGGACTCTGAAAAATGAGATGTTGTTCTTGAGCAAAAAGTGTTCTTCCATGTTGCCTGATTCCTGCCACTCTTCTATACATCAGTTTGTGTGTCATGCCTCAAATGGCAGAGTTCATATAAAATCAGCCACGACACGATGCCTTGTCACTCAATGCCCGAATCAACTATGTTGACTATATTAACAACGCCCAAATTAGCAGTGATGGAGAATAACATGCATTGGCCAGATGAGGCCTTCCCTTTTTCAGATTGTGTTTTATAGGGTTCTGTGAATTTCTCAAAGGACAAAAGTGTCCTTGTTTTTCCATTTCTATTTACCACTGCAAACAACACCCACCAGGGACAGTAGGAGAAAATAACTCTTTTAACTACTAACTTCTATTCATTCTCTTCTGGTACACTGAACACAGGAAGTGGGATAAATGAAATATTACCCTTGTCTTCCAGTGATTTTGCTGCATAAAAAAACCCACCCAAACTCAGTTAAAGAAAACTACAATTTTTTTAAAGAGTAAAAGACAAAATCTGCATAGTCTCTACTACCCTAGCAAGTTTCCAAATTTCTTTGTTTACTTCTAGTTTCTGACCATATGAATTGTATCTTTACCTAGCTGCAATCCAAGTTTAAATAGCGTTTTCTAACCTAATAACATATCCTAAATATTTCCCTATGCTACTACACAGGCTTCTCAGTGATAACTTTGAATGCCTCTAGAGCATTGTATGAAGTACATGCCCCTTAAGTTCCCAAGCTTTCCTCTTTGGTCGGGTCTTTGTATTATTTTCAACTGTCTGTAGTCATAATTATTCTATTCATGCACTTAACAAATATTTACCAAACCACTATCATAGTAAAGATTTAAGACTGCAGCACCATTCTGGTAAAGTTTTGGTTGAACTCATGGGAGGTCTCTGACTCAGAACAGCCTGCAAGCAGAGCCTCGCAGAAATGGGTCTGTGCTAGGAGCTTTGTCTTGGTCAATCACTGGCTGGGAGCAGCCTCACAGAATCATGAACTTGACACCAATATGGTGGTGGATCCACAGTCCAGAGGGTCTTAGTGGCGGCTGTCAGTCAACTGTGTTCTGCACAGCAGAAAATCATATGGGGGATTTTCATGGCCACCACAATGACCATACTTATAGTTTGCAGAAAGCCCTTTATTCCCCCCCCCATCAAAAATATGTAGACTCATAAATTAAATATTAAATATCAAATACTATTTCTGGTAGATATTTGTAAAATCAAGTCATTTACTCGATCACTATATGACTTATGATTTGAGTAGCATGGCCTAAAAAAGGGAAACCAGAATATATTCTCATCATTGTCTGTCTTACACATTATCTTCACCCTAAAGCTCCATCAGGAGAGTGGGACTTCCCACCGTCATTGTCTCTGCTCTCTGCTACTACAGATCATCATGTCCCATTCAAAACTCTAGTGCATCAACTGGGTTGACATACTTCTTCTGCTGAAGCATGAGGGGGATGAGCAGTAAAGACTGTTTGCTGTTAAGCCTGATTTAAGACTAAAATAAAAGATGCATAAGCTATTAAAATGTCTTTACCTAAAGGGAAATTTTACTATGTAATTAAAATTTTGGGAATGATAAAGAATCTAAAAATCTTAGAATTTTCTTTGAATCTCAGGAAGATGAGCACATAGATTTTCCTAAATAGGCCATCTTATGCTTCTTCCACTTCTGATCCAGCTCTTTTATTTTCAAGATTTTTTGCCTGCACTGCAATTGTATATTTATTGTAATTTTGTTTGATAGCAAGTATTGTCAAAAGCACTCACTCTAAAGTCAATGGTACTTTTAACAGCTTAACTTGCACTTCATATTAAAATGATTACAGTGCACTTCACAAAGGTACACAAACCAAAGTTTCTGCATATGAGAACGAATGTCTTAATTCATTAGTTTTGATGTTTACACTTAAACTGTACACTAAATAAGAGGCACTTGACTTAGTTGAATATTGTATATTCAATAAAGTATCCAAAATATGAAAGCCTATAAGACGTGATAAAGGCAGTTCCGTGTAACAAGCAGTAACACTACTTTTTATAAGACTGGCAGTGGGCCATGTGAGCCTTCATACAGGGAAACATCACAGGGTAATCCAACATAATGCACTCTGAGGCTTTTTAACATTCTGGGTTTGCTTTTAAGTATGCCTACATTGACATTATATTTAATGTCAATATTCAAGATCAAAATAAAAATTATTCTCCACAAAATTATTTCAAAGGTGTGGAGGAAAAAATACACACTGTAGCACATTTCTCTTCATGTTCAAATAAAATTGATATTTAGTCTATGCCAAAAAATGAAATCTGGGATATAATTACATTCATGGGAGTGAATTTATGTAATGCTACTGAATCGTAACCTCATTCACATGTTACCGTAATATACTAAATCAAAGGGCAGTTGAAGAGTTTTTAATGTTAAATATCTGGTCAATTTAAATATTACTTGGTATATGCTTTTATTGGAGAAATATATAAAATTATTTTAATTAAAAAGCTGATCGTCTCTTGATAAAGTAAATTTAGCTTCACTGCTCGTAACTGTTTTGATCTGTCTTACTAAATTTTTGTTTTCACTATATATTATAAATAATAGGTTCAGTTCCTAGGAAGCAACCTAACTTGTAGAGATTGATTTATGTCCAAGCACTTACTTTTTTCCATTTCAATACATCTAGAAAATCCCAAGAAGAACATTTTCATGTTAAGAAAATCTGTAGCAGGGCGCCTGGGTGGCTCAGTTGGTTAAGCGACTGCCTTCGGCTCAGATCATGATCCTGGAGTCCCTGGATCGAGTCCCGCATCAGGCTCCCTGCTCAGGGGGGAGTCTGCTTCTCCCTCTGCCCCTCCCCCCTCTCATGCTCTCTCTATCTCATTCTCTCTCTCAAATAAATAAAAATAAAAAAAAAAAAGAAAATCTGTAGCAAAAGTATTTCTAACCTAAACTGATGAATAGTAGTTGTTCTCTTCACCAATAAAATCGATAGCTACAATGCAAGCTATATTTTTTGCACTGTACTCTCTTGGTAGGTATTTTTGCAACAAGGTAACAATTGCTTCACTGATTGCTTCTCACTGGGAAACACACTCAAATGGGAAATGCTCTATCTATGTAGTTTCTGTGTCTAAAAACAACATTGTCACTGGGGGAAAATATGCAAAACGTATTATTTCAATATTTTTGTGAAATTGTGGTGTACAGAAGATCAGGGACGCTTGTTTGTACTTGAGTCCACAGTGCTCTATGCTGTGCCTCTTCTGGTGAAATTTTCCCTACGACTGTATTTTCCTTAATATGAACCACAAAAAATAATGGGTCCTATGTTAAGAGTTTCTTCTGCATGTGATAATAATGAAAGATGTATATTCTGGATTAAAAAAGTCATACTGGACTATGACTCATGCCTGAATTAATTAACATAGAAAATAGCGTTGAATAAAACTATGTACTTTCCCCCCCACCCACCCTGGGCTAAGTGAGTAATTTTCAGTAAACAGTTGTATCTTTTGAGATAGATTAAATCAGGCTGTGGTTTAAAAAAAAATAAATAAAACTGTTAAATGTTAGTGGCTTTAAACAAATGATTCTTTTTCTGAAACTTACATTTTATAAAGGGTAGCTGGGACTCTGCTTTGTTTACATTTACTCCAGAACTCAAGTTATCAAGGCATACACTATACTGAATTGATGACTGTTGTCAGGGCTGGGTAAAGAAAGACTGATAGGTTGTCCACTGGTTCTTTAAATTTCCACCTGGACCTGACAAATGTCACTTCTGCTTACACTTTATGGGCCTTCAATGGAGCAGGGCAGTGAAATCATATTAGATTCCTAGAAGGAGAGCCAGCAATATCAGATAGTCTTAATGACTACCACAGGCTGTCTATCCTGTCTACCTGTACTTACGAAATTGGGTTCCTCCCCCTATTATATGCAGACACATTCACTCATTCCTCTGGGAAACAATGCAAAATTCTTATCCAGTTACAGTGTTTCAGTTCAAATTCTAGGAAGGCTAAGTGGTATCTATTTTTTTTTTCTTTTATCATGTTCAAATGTGACTCCTCTTGGTGAAGAGACCTACATACTAGAAAGACAAGTTTCTTCAAAACTCAAAGAAACAATATTCAATGATAGGATAGATACAGAGCCCACAGTACACTCTTGAATTTGGAAAGAATAATAGGTGCACAAAGCAGTCACTTATATGTAGTGATTCTGAACCTTCCCATGCAGGCATGACAAGAGCCTTACTCTGGAGATGGGAAATGCTCCAGGGTTAGATCTTAATTCTGTCCCCGAGGTAGGAGATCACCAATCAGGTTTTCTCTGTAGATACTGGCATCATATCTAGCAGTCTCTTCTTATCCATTATTCTCCCGGACTGTGTCTAAATTGGATTGAAGAACATACCTTCCCAGGGCTGAGCAGCTTTCTCAGCCCATTTCCTGCCTCTAGTCACCTGGAGATCAAAGGGACATTTTAAGTGTTAAAGAGTCACAGTTTATGCTGGCTTGAGAGTGGTTGTGGTAGATGTTTTAACATTTTAACATTAACATTTAACATTAACACTCTCTCAAAACCCAAGTTGGCCTGTGCTCTATTTGATTCTAGTTAGGCCCACATGCCAATAAGTACACCCACAATTCTTTCTTAAATCTAATTCCTAAATTTGCTGTGTATTTTATCTTTCGCACCCCAACCATGATAGGTGCATGTGGTACGCAGAATTCTAAAAATATTTTTTTCAGAGCAAGATTAAAATTGAATGCCTATTAAAAACAGTTGCGCTGGGTGATATCAAATGATTTTACATAAATGGGCAATTAAAGAGTTGAATGCCTATTACCAAAAACCAATATAACAGTTGGAAGATTACTTAGATTTTTCCAAATGTAGTGAAGAAAATGTAAATTTTCACAAACCAAGAAGAATGAATTGCTGATCTTGTTTGTGTTTTTATTAATATTGTCATCATTGTTGTGTGAGGTTGTATAAGGAAATAAATTTCTAATACAGGATTTTCTTTAGTTATATATTTGATCTTCAACCAGGGATGTAGTTTTGGATTTCCATATTTTATCTTTAACATTATGTTGACAATTAAAATAAAAATTGGAAAGGTATATAATTTTTGACCATGTTTTTCACAAAAGAACTGTAACATAGTTGTAAGTTAAGCCAGATACTGAGGGCTATAACATAATATATATAAACAGATGAGAATAAACATGGTGAAAATATTGATCATACAAAACATTAATTTATTTCATTAATATATTTCATCACTTTTTTAATTTCCTTGTTTTAAGTATGATCAGGTTGTGAGCTTAAGCTAGCAGTTAACATTCTTGACTCACTAAAACCTTGTATATAGATGCTTTCCAATGATTAAATAGGAACACAAATTTATTTAAAAGAGTAAGACTGCTCTCTATTTTATTTATTTTTTAAAGATTTTATACACGTATGTATGTATTTATTTATTTAGACAGTGCACACGCATGTGCAAGCAGGGGGAGGGGCCAAGGGAAAGAGAGAGAAAAACCTCACGCAGATTCTGTGCCAGCAGTGAGCACTATGTGGGCTCAATCCCAGGACCCTGAGATCACAACCTGAGCTGAAGTCAAGAGTCAGAGGCTTAACCAACTGAGCCACCCAGGCGCCCCAAGGTTGCTCTCTATTTTAAAAAGAAGTTCACAGAGAAATTTTTTTAAATGTTGAGAAAATGTCCAAAATAATGCAATTGAATTACAGTATTGGTATAACGATCAGATAAAATGAATAGAGAAGTGTTCTCTCCTTGTCAGGATTCAGAAAAAGATCATGTAGAATTAACTTATTTCTACATTAACTGATTATAAGAATTTGCCTATGAAATTACAAGGTAATAGAATTTTCATTCTTGGGAGTGATTTAACTAAGTTAAATCCCTCATAGATCTAGAACCATTCTAATTTTGCATTTTTCTTTCACTTGATTTTTGTGGGTTATGTTATTCAAAAATTTGTTCCTTTTCAACTAAGTCTGGATTACAGTTCTTTGTAATATTACTTCAGTGTTAAGGAACAAGATAGTACTTACTTTAGAAGGCTAAGTAAATACATAAACTAAGGATATTAAATGCATTTTTAAACTGTAAATTCCATGTAAGCACTAGTTATCTTAATCACTTGGTATTGTATTTATAACTGATTATAAACTACAATTTATTTGTTCTATGCCAGGGTTCTCAACCTGGGTACTATTGGCATTTGGGTTGAATAATTCTCTATTGTGAGTGTTATCCTAGGCATTATCAAGTGCTCAGAAGTACCTCTGGCCACTATCCCAGATGCCAACAGCACCTTTTTCTTTTCCCTAGTTACAAAAACCAAATATTTTCTAAATATTCCAAATGTCATCTGCAGGGCAAAATCCCTACATAAGAGCCACTGCTTAGGCTAAAGTAACACCTTCCTCATGATGTAGTGTATGTATTATTTCTTAAATCAATCTTCCT
>NC_138381.1:9697978-9714251 GCF_054177405.1 Leptonychotes weddellii | reverse complement strand
CCTTCCTTCCTTCCATAAAGACTAGGGGTTAAATATTTGAACAATTAAAGTACTATTCTCTCTGTCCTTAGGCTGAACTTTGAAAATACATGCACATATAATATTTTAATAGACTATCTTCAAGGATAAGATAGGTGTTTATTGAAACATATAATACTATTGAGGAATATAATCAGGGAAGAAAATGTAGGATATTAAAGATAATACAGAAAAATAAACTCTAAATTTATGCTACTAAAACAAAGACATAGGTTTCCCACGTGTTTTATTCATAATCTAAAATTAGGATTCATATAAACAACATATAATATAAAATATTGGAAACCATTTGGTGATAATCCATGTTATAGATAGCTAAGAGGATTATAAATGTGCAGTTCTGGACTACCTCTTATTGTTTTATTTACCAATTTAATTAGGTACATGAATTATTTATATTGAAAATTTAAATGTATATGTGTGTACAAAACTAAGAAGGAAATAAGTCAAAAATTAAATGTTTAAAATTAAATGTATGTACTCATATATTTCAGAAAGAAAATGATAATGAATTAACCTAAAATGAACATGAAGGAATTGAAAATAAATACATGCTGAAAAGCAGGTATTAGCAATAGATTTTTTGGATACTATGTTCCCATTTATTTTCCAAAGGCATGATATATCTTCCTCTTAAAAATATTTATAACATAGATTATTAAACTTAGGAAGAATTCAAGGTTTGAATGTTTTAAGGCCAAAATATCAATATGTTAAACTCTGTTCTAGGACATTTTTCAAAGTAAAGTAACAGAAGCTGGGTTGACAACACATGAAACAACTAAAAGTAAAGGACAAATCTATAAAACAAAGGTTTTCAGATGTCAGACATCAGGCAACCAAGACAGTGATATCTGAGAGAGGGGGGAAAACTGAGGTAAGCCCTAACACTGCCCAGTTTTATGACTGGAGGTTCTCATGCATCTTTAGCTGAGGATTTTAAGAATATATGTGAGCAGAAACTTCCTAATGCCAGAAAAACAGTCCCCCACAAGGAGCACAGGACTCACACAGGGCCAGGAATGTATCATGTCTCCAGCAGTCAGGGTGGAAAACTTATAGCCTTTGGGTAGAGTACCCAAAAGGATATTGCCTCCTTATTAGTATTTAGTCCTTTACTAAAAGCTTCTTTGGTCCTATCTAAAAAATATAAAAGCAAGTACTGATCTGCTTTAACCATGCTCTCCAGAGCCTGAGCCTCCATATCTGACCACAGACTCAAAACTAGGACTGGGGGGATAAATACCCTTACCACCTAGAGTCTTCTGAGATACACTGTATTTCCACCTGAGTCGTTCTATTTTCTTCCAAACACCAGGCACCATTTCAATCATATCTTTGTCTCCGCCTGGTCTCTGTTGGCTTTGTAGTTCAACTGATACTTTCCCTTACCTCTGAGTCATACTTGAGCTCTCCTTGGTACTCAGGGAGATATCAGCAGAGGCGTATCTGCAAATTGTAGGCTTTCCCTGGTTGAGCACCAAAAGACATGCAGATGCTGAGACCGGGCAGCCTGAGTATAAAACTAAACTTGACGATCATAAAATAGGAGCCGAAGGATTGTTTATGTCCACAGTACCCATGACCGAGCAAAAGTCTTATCATCCTTCAAAACAGTTATCCCTGGTGACACTGCATGGATAACAGCAGAATAGTGCTGAGTTGGTCTAATTACCTACCTTCCCATATTAAGGAAGACCAGAACAAATAATGAAAAGTAAAGACCCCCAACAGCAACAAGACTATTAGGGGTCCCTACTACCACACGGACACCGCCTGTATCATGCTACAATCACGAAGAAGTACAGCTTGAAGCTACATCATTCACACCTAAAATGAGTCTCCTATTATATCCTCATTTGCTGGTATCTGATAACCTCCAATTTTCTCAAAAATTGGGGATGGAATTATTATTTTTGGAAAATCCTTGAAGTCTGAAGTTGAGTGAGGGAGGAGTAAGGTGGAGGCCAAGACTGAAACTTCTGATGTGAGAAACAGTGTAATCCCAATGTCACACACTTCAATCTTCAAGAAATCTGAACAAGAATTTTACTACTTAATCTCTAGGGGAAACTGGGGCGCATTTATGACCCATATAGTAAGAACTGCAGTAACTCATGTTCTTGGGGCACCTTGATGTGAATATTCCATTACAAACTCTCTTTATTGAACTTAGATCAGATCTATGTTTAAGCCAACAAGGATCTCCTAAATCCCTGAGTTGCATTACATTATATATATCTAATGCATAAGCTACTTAGATTCTGACCCGTAGAGAATCTCAGCCATCCTGTGGACATAGCTGGAAACTTGCTATTGTTGGGATTGAAAGCCCAAGTGACAAATAGTCACTCTGTCTTTTTCTTACCAAAGCATAGAGATATTTTAATATAGTGAGCACACTTTATTAGTCAATGTTCCTGTTCTTTCTCCTACTTTTTTAATTATCAAAATTTAATACAATGACATTTTATGAAGTTATCATCTAAGTGCAAACTAATTGCGATAACTTATGGAAGACATAAATATAATCCTCATGATAGTATGCTCACAGTTTTGCTCTGTATCCTTCCTCTATTATGGCAGCTTAGTGGTGATAGCTTATTTTTAGTAGTGCAAAATGGATGAATTCAATGTGACCTTCCCTACACCATGTGTTCAGAAAATATGATACGCTCTGGGGAATTAATGACATATCATCATCATTACCCTAGCAAACACATCAATGCTGTAATTTGCACAAACCATAAACTGGGTGTGGGAAGGAATCTGAAATTAAATTGACATTGAATGAAAGTTAAAATTGCAGACCCCCTCACATAAGCTGATCTGGCTTCCTTCATTTTAGTAAGGCATTGCAAAGGACTTCCCTGATTGATAGGTGTTTGGTATTTACGGACCATCTAAAACAGACAAAAGTTGGGGAAAACTTATTGAAAGTGGTCTTACTAATTTTTCATAACATATTCACTGATTCACATGTAGGACTTTTTGTACTGGTGGAAACTAAACTGGCAATATGTCAACTCATGGCATAACATTGCTGAATTTTAGATATTTAATATTAAGTTGAAAAAGCAAGATGCAGTATGATAGCATATCCCACAAGTTCAATAGAAGTATTAATAAAAATCATATTTATCATAGATAAAATATTTGTTGTAAAACTAATAGGAAAATATGAAATGATAAAAAATTGTAGTGAGCAAGAGAATTAGAAGGAACTCCCAGTGAGTATCAGTAATATACTTTCTTAACTTATGTGGTAAATTAATGATGTTCATTATATTTTTGTTTCTCAAATATTACAAAAATAATATGCATTCTGTTGCATGTATCAAATATTCTATTTTTTAAAGTAAATAAAATATTCATAATGGTTTGCATAGTTTTATGTTAACTCTGTGCAAACTAAACAAACTGCATTGTTATATACATGTCTAGGGGAAAAAAAAAGAAAAAAGATCCAAAAATATATCTTTTTATATTATCAAGAGTCTTTACAGTTTCTGGGTGAATTGTTGGTTACCTGGAGTTGACAAAAATATTGTCAAGATACATTTGCTTTTGGGCGCCTGGGTGGCTCAGTTGGTTAAGCGACTGCCTTCGGCTCAGGTCATGATCCTGGAGTCCCAGGATCGAGTCCCACATCGGGCTGCCTGCTCAGCGGGGAGTCTGCTTCTCCCTCTGACCATCCCCCCTCTCATGTGCTTGCTCTCTCTCATTCTCTCTCTCTCAAATAAATAAATAAAATCTTTAAAAAAAATAAAAAAAAGATATATTTGCTTTTAACAATAAAATCAAGAGATTTTGTAAGTGTAAATAATATTAATTTGAAAAGAAAGACCTATAACTTCATAATCAGAAGCAAAATTCTTAAGACTCTTGATGACTTTAGAAAAAAATAGTAAGACTGATGGTTGTTGTTTAGACCAATGATGAAGTCCAAAGTGATTAGGTTCCCAATGCATGCAGAATAAAGCCCACAGTCCTTTTCAAACCCTACAAAGACCTTAGAGACTTGGCTCTGCCTAATTTACAACCTCCACTCGGGCCATGCCCCCTCCTCCTTCACTCAGCCTACCCCTCGCCTTTTCGCTGTTACTCAAGCACACCAAGCATGTTTCCACCTCAGAGGCTTTGCACTTGTTTTAACCTGTCGGAATGTCCTTTCTCTGGATATTCACATGGCTCAGTATCCCAATTGTCCCGAGTCCTTTCTCAGCATCAATTTACTTGATTGGCATGGTTGCTCCAGGAGCAGGAAACACATAAAAGAAAACACTATAAAGGCTGTCCTCTAAATATAAAGTGTTTGATAATGGAAGCGTAAATTGGTACTACTCTGCAGGAATAATTTGGCAATATCTGTCACATTCACAGAGCAATTTTTGCTACAAGCAAATACATACATGCTCACAATTTTCCTTGCAATTTGTTTGTATTAGCAAACAAAAACAAAAACAAAACAAAACCTGGAAACAAAGTCTCCACAAATAAGGCCAAGAATGGAATGCAGAATAAGACAATATTTGAACAGGTCCGTGGACATTCCATGTCTAGAGTGCAAAGAATGAAGACTTTTCTTCTGCCCTGCACAGTATATAGAACATTCCACACCTATCATATATGTTTATAATGTTTGAGTCTTGAAACTTACACCATTTTGCATATAAACATAAAGTTTTGCATGATTTTAAACACATGGAATGTGTATATACTTTAGAAATACAAATCCTGTGTAAACTGAGAGAAGATGATAATGTTATTTAGAACATTTTCAAAATTTTTTAACATTTTGCAAAGATAGGTCAATAATGGCAACACAGCAGCTTTTATTTATTATTAAAACAGCATGCTTATTTCTGTCTGTATTTGTAGCTGACAATAACACTGACTTTAAATACTGGTGCAAAATGATTATATTTCTTCTAATTTGGTCATATCCAAATACTTTCATACTGAAACTAATATTTTATTACAATTAGCTTTCTCTTTATTTCTCCATTTTGTAGTTATTATAAGGGCACTTTATTGTCTCACTTAAAATTTTGTGCATGTTTTGATAGATTATTTTATCAGTGAATTTTGTTTCAGAATCCTCTGCTGCTCAAATACCAGTGTTTAGTTTTTGGATCAACAGTATCAAAAGCGCATCATGTGAGGATCCTCTGCCAGACCTGTCCAAACAGAATCTACATTTTAACATCCGTAGTGCATTTATGTTCACATTGGTATTTGAGAAGCACTATTTTAAGCTACCCAACCCTCTTCTTCTCCACTACTAATGGTTTAGTCCCTTATATTTTATCGAAGGTTCTGCAAGAGTTTAAATGCTCTCAATTCATGTTCCTCCTCAATCCACTCTTCAAAGACTAGAAAAAAATTCTCCTTTTAAGAAAAGAAATTTAATTTGTCCAGTCACTTCAGTGGCATCTCAGTACTCTTAGGCAAGTGATGGTGGCAGACATACTTGCAGCAAGCTCTGAATGAATAGCCTTTTTTTTTTTTTTCTAATTTGGATCATCTTTGTTTATTTCCACATTACAAATTTAATGATTTGAAAAGAATTTCTTTATCTTGGATGAAATTCATACAGTACAATAGAAATAACAATAAAAGGAATACAAGGAGACTCTATTATTCTCTGTGTCTTCTCTCAAAACTAAGTACTCTTAGTCCAGAATTAGAAGATCTATCTTTGAGTACCAAATGATTATCTGGTGTATGTGGCCAGAACACAGACACATCAACGTAATACTATATTGAGAGCATTTACGGATTAAGCAATGTGTCTTTTGTTTTCACCTTTCCAGTGTTTTAAAAAATCTATCTTTTAAAATATTTTGTGTTGCATTAGGCTGGTTTGCTGAATACTAATGAACACAAGATTATTTCTAACTTTGGGACAGTCATTTCTAGGAAATTAATTTCAAAATAGTATGCTACTGCATTGTATTTGTGTGCAAGCCATTTTCATAGAAAACTACATCCCAGTACATTTCACAGAGTTAAATAATGCAATTATGGGATGCAATAATAGAAGTAGAAAGAAAAAGATATGGTTTTAGATGGGATTTGAAATGGCAGTTCCAATAATGCAGAAAGATAGAGAAAGCCTGTTCCAGATGTTAGTCACTGCTGCAGAGAGGACTGGGAGTGATAATTTTGCGTGAAGTAACATAGAAGAAATAAATGGATTCTATGTATTTTGGACATATCAATTTTGATTATGCAATTTCAAGCTATGAACCTAAAGTTAAGAAAAAAGCAACTTGTTATATCTAAAAATACAGTTTTATTTGGAAATAGATTGAATTGATATTTATTGAGAACCTACTAAGTGCTAGATAACATACTGGAATTTTATATATAGAGTGTTATTGTGAGATGCTGGAGAATCCCTACTCTAAAGTTACTGGAAGACATAGGTATGAATGAATGCAAACTCAAGACGTCAGTCTCATACCATTAATTATAGTTCTGTTTATCAAAAGATTAATTTTATTGCCAGATTTGCAAAAATATATTTTCTGACTATAAACAAAATATATATTTACTGTAAATATTCTTCTTATACAGAAAACTATGAAGAATACAGTGCTAATAACCCATAATTCCAACTCTTGTAGATCACTACTATTACTATATAAATGTATACATCATGTTGGTAATTATATGTGGGCATATTCACAAATGGGAATATACTATGAGAAAGTTTAATACTTATAAATATTACAAGTAGACCTCTTTGAGATAACACAAAGTTCAGAATCTCCCATTTGAAATGAGAGACATGAGTTATAACTGATTTGTTGGCACTCAGTAATTCAGTGGCATAACCCTGGTTAGTACAGGTGGACTAATCAAAAGGGCTAATCTCATTCTGGAGTCCCCCTCCTCCATTTGGACCTGCCGTACCTGGTCCCATGTGGGTCCCTCTGCCCTGATTGGCCTATTCTAACCAATGTATATTACCTTCTGCACGTACCCTGGCTTTGAACCATGATGATCCTGAACGCCCTTCATTAAAGCAAACTCAGGCTACATATTCATATTCAAAGAGTCAAGATTGTCCAAGTGGCTTGGACAGTACCTTGATCAGTACCTTTCCAGGAGATGGTCCCTGTTCCCATTTCTTTCACGATTAAGGTAAATATCCATGGCTCCCTGACTATGCAGAGATCCTTAAGACTCCACAGAGGCCCATCTTTTCTGAGGAGACGTCCAGTGACCTCAACTCATGTTCCTCCTCAATCCACTCTTCAAAGACTATTCTCTCCCTCAGACTTTCCTTACAGCAGAGGCCATGGTTGCCATGGAATCCTTGTGAAGTGTCCCTAATCCTTCTACACTATTATTAGACTGCACTCCTAAGTGTCCTGACTTCAAGAATAAGATAAATTTTTTTATCCAATCTTAATATTTCACATCATTTCAGCTTAAATAAAATCCTACATCTTCCATGGAGGCTCCTGACTGACTCAGGGCTTTCTCTAATTCCTGTGAAACAACAAAGTTGTTCCCTTTATCTTTTACCCAAGAACGTATATACTGACAATTAATCTTTGTAAATAATCTCTCTAATGAGCACATAACACTTAGAAGTCAGGCCTGTTTATATTTGTTTATCCAGGCATGCAGCAGAGTTTCTTGTCTAGAAATGAACAGTTCAGGATTCCCTTTGCTAGTGAGTGAAAGCCAACTAGGACAAGGTTAAGTAACTTACTAATCATGAGGGAGAGAAAGAGGTGGAGTTGACCTTATCTTGGGAATCCAAATTAGAAGTCTCTTAATTTTATCTCTGTTTCTGCAGACATTGTGCCCATTTTCTTTCTTTTTTTGGGAGGTGGAGGGGCAGAGGGAAAGGGAGAGAAAGAATCTTAAGCAGGCTCAATGCCCAGCGCAGAGCCTGATGCGGGCTCGATCTCACAACCCTGAGATCATGATCTAAGCGGAAATCAAGAGTCGGACGCTTAACTGACTGAGCCACCCAGGCGCCCCTGTGCCCATTTTCTTTTACTGCAGGTAGGAATATGTGTCTTTTTTTGTGTATATGAGTGTATGAGAAGGTGAACAAAGATTGCCACAAATTACATCCATGTTAACCTTATAATGTCATTGCAAGAAAATTAAAATGACTTTTAAAAATTTTAAATTGTAAAAATTAAAAAAAAATTAAAATAACTTGTAAAAATACAAGGAACTCAAACCAGAAAATTCTGGAAAAGGAATGCAACTCTTACATATCCATTCCTGGGTTTATTTCCATGGTGATAGGTGGGGAGAGTCATTATTATTATTCCCCCTATATCATGTGTCTATTTTAAAATCATAAGGTATAGGTCATCTTTCACATCTTCCAACAAAACCATGCATTTGTCTTAGAGTCAAAATGATTGCCAAAATGCAATATTGGATTATTTCCTGGTTGTATGTTAATGCCTTATCTGAGTTGATTATAAAAGCATTATCAGTAAACAATAATAGATTATTATAACTCTTCATAATGATAAAAGTGCATTATAAATAAGCCTTCTGAGAGGGGAAAAAAATCTTTATCCAATGGTAGTTAATTTCCTCCATCATTATTCTGCCGTGGGAGAGATTTCTGTATGTGTTTGTTTAAAGAGAGTCCTCAAATCATAAGAATATTTCTGCCTACAGAAAAGAGAATGAAAGAAGTAGAGCATTGGGCGCCTGGTGGCTCAGATGGTTAAGCGTCTGCCTTCGGCTCAGGTCATGATCCCAGGGTCCTGGGATCGAGTCCCGCATCGGGCTCTCTGCTCCTTGGGAGCCTGCTTCTCCCTCTGCCTCTCTCTGTCTCTCATGAATAAATAAATAAAATCTTTTTAAAAAAAAAAAAAAGAAAGAAGTAGAGCATTTAATACAATGAGAAATAGGGTTTGAGAAATAAGTATTATGTAAAAGAAAAGATGGTAATTGTTAAGTACAGGTTAACTGGGGAACATTTTCCTACTGAAAAAAGAGAAATTGATTTTTTTTAATCTACTGACTGACAAAAGTTCTCCCTACGACAGCTTTAATAATAAATAAGTTTTTAATTAAGTGCATTATCTCAAACTTATCCACAAATAAAATATCCCCCTATATAAAACTAGTATTGCTATGGAAACCAAACAAATTATTTTTAAAAAACTTGGAAAGTCAAAGCATCAATTATGTAAATTGAATCCTAACAAATTCTGTGAGAAGGGTAGGATGACTGTTAACATTCTCATTTTTCATATGAAGCAACTTCCACCAGAGATTTCGAGTAATGTGTTCAAGAGCATATGCTTAGTGGTTTTTATAGCTGAATCCAGAATCCCAAATCACTGTTGATTCCACTACCCAGGGTTAATGGCAGTTAATTTCCATCACTTTGCTTATCTGTACCAATGCCTTCTGCTACGTACATTATTTATAAGAGAAAAGTCCTGAATCAGATTGCTCCTACACACACAAATAATATGGTGAGTTTTTCAATTTTAATGAGCGATTATATTTTTAGAAGTAGTTTCATCTTTTTTATTTTTATTTTTTTTTAAGAATTCAGGAATCAATGCTAATGGTTGATCTTCTGTGCTTAAGCAGAGGAAGCTGAAACAGAAGAAACTGCTGTGTTTTTGTCAGTGTTATACAGATGTAATTTCACATATCAGTTATGTTTACTGCTCTTCCATGTTTGCTTTTTTTTTTTCAATTAACTAAGAGGTAAAGGACTATAATGAGCCAGGGCGGAGAAACAATGGTTAATATTTTTTAGACAAAATTTTCATTTCATGATTGCTATTGAACTAAGTGGCACTAAGGGAGAAAAGCAGATGATAAATAAAAGCACTCTCTCTAAATGAAAGACCTTCTGCCACCTCCCAAATACTTCCTTACCATAATGACCTTGTTATTTTAAAACTTTCCCAAGATACTACCGAGTGAAATTAGCATCTTTGTATGGGTGTAAATCTATGCATTATATTCCATTGTTTCTTTTTTTTTTTTGTAGTTTTTAATTTTATTATATTATGTTAGTCACCATAAAATACATCATTAGTTTTCGATGTAGTGATCCACGATCCATTGTTTTCGTATAACACCCAGTGCTCCATGCAGTAAGTGCCCTCCTTAATATCCATCACCAGGCTAACCAATCCCCCTCCTCCCTCCCCTCTAGCACCCTGTTTGTTTCTCAGGTCCATAGTCTCTCATGGTTCATCTCTCCCTCCAATTCCTCCCCCCCCGATTTTTCCCTTCCTTCTCCTAATGTCCTCATTGTTATTCCTTATGTTCCACAAATAAGTGAAACCATATGATAAGGAAGCCTCTGTGGATGTGGGGGTTACAGGTTCTTTTCTTCCCTCCTTTCTCTTTTTTGCTGCCTCCCCGCCGCTGGCCCCCAAAAGAAAGATGGCTTAGAGAACTGTGGCAGATGTCGCCCTTCCAGGATAGCACCAAGCAGCCACGTCTCTTCTGCTGTGGCGGCTTCCACAGGAGGGAGGCTGCTTGTCCCACTTCGTCCACTATGTTTGTGAATATTTGCTTTTCACAGAAGACAAAAAAGGGCAAGAGCTCTGGAATTCAATAGAAGGTCAGAACGGCAATCTCTTTGCCTGGTCCAGCTTCCTTTTATACTCTGACATCTGGTGCCCATTACCAGAACAAATTAGAGCAATTCCAAGCAGCAGAGGAGGAGGACTTCCTGTTCTCAGACAGCACGGTTATCAATGGGAACACAGGAACTAAGGGTCAAAACAATGCAGCCATAGAAATAGATTTGTGACACTTGCTTTGCAGACTTAAAGTAAAGCCCGTGGTAAGTGTAATTAAGGAGAAGACGTATTCTATCAGAGACCTGCAGTTTATACTGATGACTTTCCACTAAATTTTCACCTTATTATAAAATGAAACCCAATACACTGAGTGGAATCCCACTACCAAAATCTAAACATAAATATATAATCAAGTTTTTGTTTTGTTTATCAAGAGAGAAGACAATCAATCATCAGAAATATTATAAAAACCAACAATTTAACTCATGCTCCTAGAATGCCAGAGTATGTGCTCTGGTGAGCGCTGTGAATTGTGCAAGACTGTTGAATCTCAGATCTGTACCTCTGAAACAAATAATGCAATATATGTTAAGAAAAAAAAAAAAAGAAGAAGAAGAAGGTAGCGGGAAGGGAAGAAAGAAGTGGGGGAAATCGGAGGGGTAGATGAGCCATGAGAGACGATGGACTCTGAAAAACAAACAGGGTTCTGGAGGGGAGAGGGGTGGGAGGATGGGTTAGCCTGGTGGTGGGTATTGAGGAGGGCACGTTCTGCATGGAGCACTGGGTGTTATGCACAAACAATGAATCATGGAACACTTCATCTAAAACTAATGATGTAATGTATGGTGATTCACATAACATAATAAAAAAAAAAAAGAAAAAGAATGCCACAGAGTATTTCGGCAGGCCACTCACAAATCATCATTTCATATGCCTTTCTCCTATTTAATTATTCCCATTTTCTTCATCATGCTGTCTTTTCAAAATACCTCTTGGCTTTTTCATGGCTAAAATCTCACTGGCAGTAGCTATACTCCTTTAATATTTGTTTTTTCCTCTTCAGAACTAATATTCACCATTCTTTAAAGTATTCTTATTTATTAAGGGAAAAAAAAACCCTAACTCTTCCAGAGAGTTGCACACAGAAAAGGAGCAAGATATATTGCTCATATAAAACACAGAAGTTAAATTTTTGAGTAATTCACTCACATGCTAGGTTTTTATCTGGAATTTTGTAATATTGAGTACTCAAAACACAGGTCTGAATCACTAAATGGTGAGTTAGAATGGGATATTGTTGTATAAAAGGATTTTGTGATTAATTTTAAAAATGTTTAAAGCAAAATATATTTATAGTCATTGAGAGTGTATCTGAATATTTTAAACCATATTAGTAGGTTTTTCTCTAGTTAGTGAACAGAAGGAACATATGCTGAGAATTTGAATTTTTCAATATTGATTTTATGTATATAACTTAAATTGATATATGTTAATATACATCTATATGCATACATAAACCCATATATGTATAGTCATCATTTATGATCACAATTTCTCCTTCTTTCCTATATATATTCTATATAACAGATGTGAATTAATTTAATATTAAATAGCAAATGAGCTATTTCCTCTACTCAAACACTATGAGCATCTATGCTTAATTAGTACAAATTCCATGGTCCATCCAGGGGCTATTTAAATGCTGTTTCTAGATTTACATGTAGGAGTCTAAAAACTGATACTATACCTATACTTAAGCAGAAGCCTCATGATACAAGAGGCAGAAAAAAAAAAAAAAAGAGATGAGGGTTGAATGCCTTACCAATAATTTTTCTCTTTAATTTTTATTTGTTTACTGATTTATTTATTTACTGACTCATTCATTCATTCATTTAAACCTAGCATGGCCAGTTTGTTGACTTAATGGACAGTGATTTCTGTACTGTAGAAGAATGATACTTCTGGCTAACTACATTTATCATGGATCTCATGAGTATCGGACAGTGCTGAGATGTGTGCACAGTGATTGAGTAGTTGAGGCTTTGACTGCTCTGCATTGTCTTCCCAGAGTCTGTTTGTAGTTTTAAAGGATAATTTTGTCTCCTTCTGTTGTTTTTTGTATCTGTTAAATGCCTGACGAGTTGGGTCTAGACAGCAAGAAGAGGGAGAATTCCTCTTGTATCCTTTTATACGTTCTTTACATAATCCACAAATAAAATTAAAAAAAAAATTCTCCCAGAATAGAATAAATTCTCCCAGAATAACATCCAGTTATTTAGAGGGAAAAAAAAATCATACTTTTGGGGCACCTGGGTGGCTCAGTGGTTACGGGTCTGCCTTCGGCTCAGGTCATGATCTCAGGATCCTGGGATCGAGCCCCGGGTCAGGCTCTCTGCTGAGTGGGGAGTCTGCTTCTCTCTCTCTCTCTCTTCTTCTGTTTGCTCACTCCCTCAAATAAATAAAATCTTTAAAAATCATATTTTAAGGTAGAAAAAATCATTAGATATTTCCATTAACTTTTCAAATATTCCATATAATGTTTTCTCATTACCTGAAGTTTATTTTGTCCAGTTAAAACAATTTAATTAGATTTTATCTAAATCAACTGCAGAATTTATTGATTTGTAGTAGATAAATGTTAAAATTTATATATTGAAATCTGTATCTGACAATGAAATGTAATGTGACTATTTTTTATTTTATTTTACTGCATAACTATATGTATAACATTAATTGCAAATATATTGTATCATTGATTCACACATTCTACAAGTGTAAATTTCGAAGGCTTTTAAGGAAAGCATGATATAATTTTAATTCTTAAAGTTGCCAAGAAATTTAAACCTATAACTAACTAGGAAGATCTGACTGGTATTTAAATCTATAGGAACAATTTAATAAAAAATTCATAAGACATTACTAAATCATTCTATTGAAATAAGCAATTACCTCACTTAGAGTGTATGGGAAATACAATTGAAATACTCTTGAGTTAAGAGCTAATTTGTGAGAATTCCCCCATTACACTTTCAAAATCTCATGCTGTTCTGTATTATCAGTACAATGGTAATAACTACAAGCTCAGAGACGGTAACAATTTTCTGCAGCCAGTAGTTATGTAATTAAATATTTCTTCCTGTTTAGCTCAATTTTCCAAATATGGAACACTGATTCTGAATGCATTATTTTTATATAAAATTCTACTGAATGCCAAATAATTGTGTTACAGCCACAGTCTTGCTATGCTTTTTTGAGGAGTTTAAGGTGAGCATGTGGCCCCTGTACGCAGGATTCCTGGTACATAAGCAAAGCCTTCCCAAGACCTTGATGCCTCCCCATGGATTACCATCAAGCAAAAGAGGAAGGAAGGCTTGGTCTCTGACAGACATGTTCCACTTCATAAAACCAGTCAAAGTTTTTCATCAAATGCTTGTCCTTCAGGGGGCAGTGATTTTTTTTTTTTTTTCAAGTAACATCTAGGGCTGCGCCACATTCTATAGATTTCTACTTGGCAGGGCCATCTATAACTTCCAAAGTCTGATGGATCAGGTCAAGTCCCAGAAAATTAAAGAGAATTTTCAGAAGATTTCAGAATGTGGAATGGTTCAACTTGATCATCTGTCCTTCAGGGGTCTTGGTCAGAGCCATCAATGAAGCATTCATTTATCCTCTGGACACAGTATTGATAACTCCAACTATCCCTTCATTTGTTCTTCACCACTTCTTTTCAGGGCACTTTTTGACTTCAAACCCCTCCTAGTTCCCAACGTACCTCAACACCATAAATTTCTTTTCATTGATGGAAACAAAGCACAACTCTTGTTCATAGAAGGGCATGTGGCTGGCAGTTGACATTGTCAATGACAGAACAAAATTGATGGCAGTCATTCTCTCGGTACCCTCATGTGTGAACTGGGACCTGTGTCCCAGGACAGGAAGTGTGGTATACTAACAATTCTTTCTAAGTACTTCTGTGATACTGATTAAAATAATGAGCTTGTCCAAGTTACAGCTTTCTCATATGCAGGAACAGGGTTGGAAGAAGAAAAATGCCAAAGGCTCGTTCCCACCTTTTTGATTTCTCTAATTTGAGAACCAATGCTCAGTTTGCAGTGATGAGACTTTCCTAAGTTCCTGTCATTTTCTAACCTTCATCTGTGTCATCTGGCTGGCCTATGCAAAATCAAGAGAACTCTAGGGCCCCACACTCTGCAGAATATAGCAAATTTATTTCAAGATCATGGAAACCAGAGGATAGTTCGACTTCTGTTTAGGGAGCCAAAAAAAGAGACATCTGGTTAATTCCATTGCTTCTCTCTAGGCAAAGAGGGAGCTCAGAATCTAGGAGAACATTAATGAAATATCCCATGTCCCTCTGCTTTTTTGTTGTTGTTCTATTTTTAAACAAGGTACAACTGACATGCAATAAATGGTATTATTTAAAGTGTGTATTATATTCATGTATATAGCTATATGCATATTTACACACACACACACACACACACAATGAAGCCATTCTATAATCGAGATGAGCATATCATTCATGCCCAAGCTCCCCCATGCCCTGAATGTAGTCACTCTCAGTACCTCCTCAGCTCCCAGGCCCAATCACTAATATGCTTCCTTTCACTGAAGGTTATTCTACATTTGTTAGAATTTTATATAAATGAAATCATGTTTGATTTATTTTTGGGGGAAGTGGGGGACATTTGGCTTCTTTCACTCAGAATAATTATTTGAGATACATACATGTGGTTGCATATATCAGTAGTTCATATTGCTCTGTAGTACTCCATTTTATGGATTGTTTAGCCATTCACCTATTGACAGATATTTATTGTTTTCAGTTTTGGTTACCATAAATAAAGTTGCTATGAATATTTGTCTATGATTCTTTATATAGACATAGCCTATATTTTAAGAATATTTTTAGAGCTGTTAGTGGTTCACAGCAAAACTGAGAGAAAGGTACATCGATTTCCGATATACCCCCTGCTTCGACACATGCACAGCTTCACCCAGAACCAACATCCCCACCAGAATGGTGCATTTGTTACAACTGATGAACCTACATTGACACATTATCACCAGAGTTTACATTAGGGTTCACTTTTGGTGTTGTACAATCTCTGGGTTTGGACAAATGTGTAACAACTGGTATGCATCATTATTATATCATACAGAGTAGTTCCATTGCCCTAAAAATCCTCTGCACTCTGTCTTTTCACCTCCTTCTATCCTAACCCCTGGGGACAGCTGACTTTTTACTGTCTCCAAAGTTTTGCCGCTTCTGAAATGTCTTACAGAATTCTACTCTCTGTGCCTGCTGTGTGGAAATCATCCCAACTGAAATGTGGGTGTGAAATCAGCCCTGACAATTTTGTCAGTGTATCAGAGTTTATCTAAATAAGGCCTAGAGAAGAGCAGGGGAAACAGTGGTACTCTTGAAATGATGGAGTTAGAAGCCTGGTAGATACTCTCCTCAGCATAACAACTTAAAAATCAATCATTTAAAATCTCTGGAAATTGTCCTAATGGCATACAGCAAATAGGGATGTAGTCATTGAAAAAAATCTCCTAAATCATGCTGAATACAGTGAGAATCTTTAGCACGTGACTCACAGCATGCTGCTTCACCACCCTCCACACCATACTGCTGCTATTAAAGCTGTCTCCAGAACACT
>NC_138381.1:9651765-9697478 GCF_054177405.1 Leptonychotes weddellii | reverse complement strand
TTTTTTTTTTAAGATTTTATTTATTTATTTGACAGAGAGAGACACAGCAAGGAGGGAACACAAGCAGGGGGAGTGGGAGAGGGAGAAGCAGGCTCCCCGCTGAGCAGGGAGCCCGATGTGGGGCTCGATCCCAGGACCCTGGGATCATGACCTGAGCCGAAGGCAGATGCTTAACGACTGAGCCACCCAGGTGCCACAAGAGTTCTTAACGCTCTGTTGCAAATAGTCCTGTCAGGCAGGCTGCAAAGGGCTTGGTCCTCCCATCCAGTTGCAGGGGATATGGTCAATGAAATAAAATTCAGAGTCCCCAAATAAATTCTTATACATATGGCTAGCCAGCTAATTTTTGGCAAGCATGCTGAACAGTTCAATGTGGGGGGAAAATAGTCCTGAAGAAATGATACTGAGAAAACTGGATATCCACAAGCAAAAGAAAAAAGAGAGGACACCCAACTAAAATTACATTCATTCAAAATGGATAAATTTTCTAAATGTTAAGAGCTAAAACTATAAAACTAATAGAAAGAAATCCAGAAATAAATCCTTGTGATTTAAAGTTAAGCAATTTTTACTTAGAACAACAAAAGCTAAGAAATAAAAGAAGTAGATTCACTGGACTATATCAAAGACCACAACTTTGTGTTTCAAAAGATACCATCAAGAAAATGAAAAGACAATCCACATAATGAGGAAAATCATAAATCTGAAAAGCAACTTGTCTCTGGAAGACAAAAAACATAACAGCTCAATAACAAAGACAAATACCCAATTTAAACAAATTGGCAAATAATTTTAATAGACATTGGAGAATGCTAAAGCAGAAATTCAAACTAAACAAAGCAAAAAAAGTGGAAATCTTGGCAATGTGTTTCTTAGAGCCCTGAAACAAGGCAAATGAAATGGAAGTTCTAAGTTGCAGGTTGAAATTAAAAGAAGCACATACCAGACCAACAAGGCTTGGGTGCTAGATTTGGGGGAGAGAGTTCATTTGCAGGTACTTGGTATTACCTGTCATAAAACAGTGCTAAGAATGTTTTGGCTGTCTGTGTGGTTTCTGCCCTAATTAAAATTATAATTTGTCCAATGCTGGCTAACTCTGCCTGGTGAAAATCACTTGAAAATCAACATACTTGGGCGCCTGGGTGGCTCAGTTGGTTAAGTGACTGCCTTCGGCTCAGGTCATGATCCTGGAGTCCCGGGATCGAGTCCCGCATCGGGCTGCCTGCTCAGCGGGGGGTCTGCTTCTCCCTCTGACCCTCTTCCCTCTCGTGCTCTCTGTCTCTCATTCTCTCTCTCAAATAAATAAATAAAATCTTTAAAAAAAAAAAAAAGAAAATCAACATACTTCATTGCTATTCTGATATAATTCCCATATTTAACAATCACATACAAACTAACAGATTTCATACAAATCTGACACAGTAAGCTAATAAATGCAAATTACTACATTGAAGAAATTATTTTTTATTCATTCTAGTTGGCTCTACATTGCTAGGTATAATTCTTCTTAATGTTTAACACCCTCTCACTACTTATAAATACCACTGCAAAAGTCCATTCCTCTCCTCAATCCACCTACTCCCAATTCCCTAATTTCAACATACTACCTCAGCTTCTCCTTTAAGTAATAAATTTGTAGTAATAATAATAAATGTAATAAATAATAAATGTATAAATAAGATCCAAAAACAATAATTCCCCTCAGATTTTTATCAGATCATGAGAGCTTAAAGACCAGAGGTAGTTCATTTTATATTCTGAGACTTGCATGATCTCAGAAACATGACTGTTCCATAATTTGCATAATAAATACACAAATGAACAGATACAAGAAGCTCAGTATTTTGGACTATGTGAATAGAGCATAAAGGAATAAGACTGAAGGACACAAATATCATGAAGTTTGAGATTCATACAAAATTTAGCAAGTAACATGAAGGGACTAACATTCAGTAAGCATCTATCTCATGTCAGACAAGCTAGAAGGTTTGCAAAGATTTTCAACCAGGGAAACATAGTACCATTTTTTTTTTTAGTTTTTTTTGTCATGTTAATCACCATACATTACATCATTAGTTTTTGATGTAGTGTTCCATGATTCATTGCACAGTATCATTTCTAAGCTCTCTGAGAAGTATTATTTATCTTCCACATATCACATTCAATTTCAGATATTAGTTGGAAATAATGTTGCTGTATATCCAATTATCTTAAATAATTCCTGTGAAATATTCAGTATATATATGACAATGATTGTGATTGAGGGTTATTTCTTGAAGTGGGGAGATCTGTCTTATGCAGAGAGATCATCCTAGATAAATGTTTTAACTTCTCTCTAAACTGAGAAAGTATAACTTACCCCCAACATACTGGTTTCAGTATTACAGATCTGTTTTTTTCTTTACTGGAGATCTGTCTTCTGTTCATAAACAGTACTATTAGGCAAACAATTTAAATAGTGCGATATGTGATCAGTAACAGATATTAAGGTCTACTGATGCCACTTAAAATTCTTCTCTAGAATCAATTATATGTTCATACAGTTCCGTTACAGAGGTGTTCATATGTATGACATACATGAAAACCTATAAATGATTCATTAGCCACTTATTAATATGAAAACAATGATTAAGTCACATTTGTAACTTATACATCCCTTTGTAGAAATTTTGCCTTTAGATCTGGTGGCACCTTATAAACTTTCTAAAGGAATGCTAAACTTCTGTTAGTCAAATGAGAAATGTGTGGTTTTTGTTTTCATTATTTTGCTTGCTTTTTGTTTCATTAGGATTTTCGTTTCAGAGGCAAAAATCTATAATAAGATTAGAAATGAAGGTGATCGGCTGGTATGCTCAGCTGTCTCAACTCCTTTATCTTCCCATTTGCAGTCCTTTTTTCCCCCTTCCTTTCCCAAACTCACCAATTTTAAATTGCTATGCGATCATTTTGTTCTATCATTGCCTCCACTTATGGGATAAAGTTGAACTTCTTGAGCAAGATGTCAAATCAATGCTACTGTCATAGTTCTCAAAATAAAAGCAACACTGAAATATAATTTTAAGTCTAGTAAAAGATCAATTTTTGAAAAAAAAAAAGCAGTTCTTATCTCTTTCCATGATTTCCTAAAATATTGATATCTATTTAATGGTACACTTTTTCTTCCTTTTTTAAGCTGAGACACTCTTTATAAGCAACTTATTTTCAAAAAAATATTTAACATATAAACTTTCAATTGACATTTCTGTTTATATTTGGTGTTCTCAAATATGTAAAAAATAAATATTAAGCAAATTAAATAATACTGCTAAATATTTACTAACAAACATTAACAATCTGTGCAGATTATTTATTTCTGCCAACTATGGTTTATCCTGCATCTCTCCTTTTGATGGATGTTATTCATGCCTGTTGATTTCCAGTAACAAATGGGTTTTTAATTTTTGTACATTCCACCTCTCCATGGCAGGATATATATTATTCTAAAGAATTGTGCACTACCATTTAAATCCTGAATAGTAAACACAGTAAGAACATAAGATTCCATTGTCTTCACCTTCAACTACATTATGGACGCTATTCTTTGGTTCTTCATATTTTTGACTTCTCTGAGTGACCACAGTAGTGTCAGCCCATCTTAAAGACTAAGAATCCAAAGCTCTGCAGACTGAGCAATCCAGGCTTTGTGTCCCAAGTTAGTAAACAAGCAATCAAAGGACAAGCTTCTCCACTTACTTTTTTTTTTTTTTAAGATTTTATTTATTTATTAGAGAGAGAGATAGTGAGAGAGGGAACACAAGCAAGGGGTGTGTGAGACGGAGAAGCAGGCCTCCCGCGGAGCGGGGAGCCCAATGCGGGGCTCGATCCCAGGACCCTGGGATCATGACCTGAGCCATAGGCAGACGCCTAACGACTGAGCCACCCAGGAGCCCCCTCCACTTACTTTTTTAAACATTTATTTATTCATTTGAGAGAGAGAGAGAGAGCATAATTGGGGGGAGGAACAGAAAGGGAGAGAATCTCAAGCAGACTCCTGCTGAGCAAGGAGCTGGGCGAGGGGTTCAATCTTATAAACCTGAGATCATGACCTGAACTGAAATCAAGATTCGGACACTTAATGGGCTGAGCCACCCGGGCGCCCCTCTGCACTTATTTCATAGGAGGACTATGGCGTTGCCTAATCTGTCACCATGTTTTCAGAAATAAATTTGGGGACTAATCTGAAGTGATGGCTGCTTAAAATTAATTCTAAATTTACAGTTCCCTTCATACTTTAATAAAGTAATATTTTACATAACAAATAAAAACAAAATTATCTATGTGCATTTCCATGTTTACTATAATTGTTTTCCATAACATTCCAAGTAATGAGGTTTTTGGATTTAATTAAAATCATTTTGATTGAATCTATCAGGTATTTATTGAATATAAAACATGGTCAGTGCTAAACTAGGTATAAGATAGGATTTAAAACAAATGAAATGTAAAGGTCAAAAAGTTCTTATGGCCTGGAAGCAGGCAGAACAGTAGGACATAAACAAATATAATGAGAGACTAAATAACTGAAAGGCAAAAGTAGACACACTACTTTCAGAAAGCCGGGATATATCATCTTTGCATAGTCTGGAAAAAAAATAAAAAATGTGTATATGAATGATTCATTTATTCTTTGAGCTCTTGTAATATTTTTAAAAATTCTCTTTAGTAATTCACCTTGGCAACACAACTTCATAATAAAGAAAAAAAATTCTGTGAAAAGGAAAAATTATCAAACATAATAGAACTAGCTTCCATGTTTCTCCAGTCTCTCAGACTGACTTATTACTCGCTATAATCATCATTACCTATAATCATATTTCTATTTTACATCTATCTCTGTGTGTTTCCATATTTCCATGTCTATCCTCAAACTTATTTTTATAAATGCCACTCTTTATTTATATCTGTGACTGTGTCTATATTTACTTATTGTTTGTTTTTCCTAATTAAAATGTAATTTACTCTGGTTGGCTTTATATACTCAATGCCTAAAAAACTGTCCCTAGCATTTGGTAAATACACAATAAGGGAATGAAACACTAACCATGACGTGATATTTAACCTTTCTTAATTCAAGTCATTAATGCATGTTCTTCAGCCAAAAGTAGTAAGTATGACCCGCTCGTGGTACTACTACTTACTTACTTCTTACTTACTTCTGAATCCAGAATCTGTTGCAAGTAGAGGACGTAATGGAGTGCTGTTTTAGTGCTTTATATGCTTGAGTGTACATAAATTTCTCTAGATTCATACAGGATTAATTTAATTCTTTCTTATTCAACATGGAGCATAGACTTGCTCCAGTCATTTACTCCTAGTTGAAAAGAGGTAGGTTAGGTTGGTTCAATGCCTACTGAATAAGGTATTCAAAAACATTAATTATCTTCATCAGAAAATCCATCTAAATAAACATTTCCATCACCTTGGTTAACCAATGATTACATAGTTAGGTTGCCTTGAAACTCATTGCTGATAGGTGTGCTTGGAATGGTCACTGTTGCTCTCATAGTGTCCACATACTTTTGATAGCAACCACCTTCACACCCCAAAACATGCCCTGGTTTCAGTGACAAGTCATACATTTACCTTATTAACCTACTTTAAGTTCATCTAGCAATAACTAGATGTGATTTTGGCAACAATAAGTCTACACAGGGAGCAGAATGGCGTACGGGTCATTGTAGACAGAAGTGGAATTTATCAAGGACCAAATATCATACTTTTACATGTAATTTCCCTAAGTAGTTATTAGAAATAAGCAACAGAGAATAGAACCTGCATGTGCAGCTCAAATGTCCAAGTATTTGTTCCTTTTTTATGTGTTTTCTTTTCCAGTTTGCTTTTGCTTTGCCAGCATGAAGTTGTTCATACTTATTATCCTTTTATATTTTTGTAAGTTCTATAGTGATGTCACCTCTTTTATTCCTGATTTTAGCAATTTGAGTCTCTTCTTCTGTTTTCTTACAGTCTACCTCAGGATTGTCAATTTGTTGATTTTTATAAATATGTGACTTTTTATTTATTTCAATTACTTTTCTTGTTTTCATTTATTTCTCCTCTAATCTTTATTATTTTCTTTGTTCTGTTTCCTTTGAGTTTAGTTTGCTCTTCTTTTTTTTTATTTTCTTAAATTAGGAGGTTAAGTTATTGTTTTGGGACCTTTCTCCTTTTTAAATATAATGTTTAGAGCTATTAATTCCTTGCAAGGCAAATTCTCCTTATACCCTAAGTTTTAGTATGTTGTGTTTTCCTCTCCATTTGCTTCAAAATATTTTCTTATTTTCCTTATGATTTCTTCTTTGGTCCATTAGTTATTTAGATGTGCATTTAATTTCTACATATATGTGAATTTCCCAAATATCCCTCTGTTACTAGTTTCTAATTTATTTCCATTTTGGTCAGAGGACATATTTTGCAAAATTCAATCTTTTTAAGTTTATTTATACTTCTTTTAAGTTCTAGCAAATGGTCTATATTGGAGAATATTCAACTGGCACTTGTGAAGAAGAGTTATGCTGCTTTGAGTGGTGAATTCTACAGATGTCTTTTATCTCTTACTCGCTTATAGTGTTAAGACTTTTTCCCCTTCTTAATCTTCTGCCACATTGTCTTATTCATTATTGGAAGTAGTGTATTGATGTCTTCAATGATCACTGTTGAATTATGTATTTCTTTTTTCAGTTCTGTCTGTTTTTGCTTCCTGCATTTTGAGACTCTGTCTTTAGATGCATGTTTGTTTATAGTTGCAACTTCTTGATGATTGACATATATAGAATTATGAAATACCTTTCTTTATCTCTAGCAAAAGTTTTGTTTTAAAGTCTATCTTGTGGAGTAAATGGAGAAATGGGAACACAATCTTTTCAATCATGCTTGACTGACGTAAGTCTGCTTCATGGGGCTGGGTGGATGAAAAAAGTGGGCAGCCTGTCCTCACTATATAAAATGTAGTCTCATACTAAAAGCTGGGGTGGGCGGGAGGTGAACTCATCTTCTGGGCCATTCCTGCCCCAAATAGAGCACAGAGTTAGAGCTGGAGAAGGACCATAAAGCTCCTTACTCTGACATCCTGGAAATTCCTCCCTGCCCCCGCTTTAGAGAAGTTTTATGTTCACAGCAAAATTGAATGGAAAGTATAGAGAGTTTCCATCTACTGCTTGCCCCATACACCCACAGCCTCTTCCAACATCAACCTCCCCCACAAGAGTGGGATGTATATTTGTACAAATGATGAACCTACATTGATGTCATCATCACCCAAAGTCCCTAGTTTACATCAGGGTTCATTCAGTGTTGCATATTCTGTGGGTTTGGACAAAGGTATAATGATGTGTACACACTAATATCACACAGAGTATTTTTATTGCCATAAATACCCTCTATGGTCCACCTATTCACCCTCCTCACCCCTTAACACTTGGCAAATACTGATCTTTTTACTGTCTCCATCCTTTTGTCTTTGCCAGTACGTAGATGTAGTTGGAATCATACAATATATTGTCCTTTCAGATTGGCTTCTTTCACTTAGTACTTTGCATTTAAGGTTCCCCCATGTCTTCTCATGGCTTGATAGCTTAATTCTTGTTTTGTGCCATTTTTAATTTCTTTTTCTTTTTCTTTTTAAAGATTTTATTTATTTATTTGACAGAGAGAGATAGCGAGAGAGGGAACACAAGCAGGCACACAAGTGGGAGAGGGAGAAGCAGGCCTCCCACAGAGCAGGGAGCCTGATGTGGGACTTGATCCCAGGACCCTGAGATCATGACCTGAGCCAAAGGCAGACGCTTAATGACTGAGCTACCCAGGCGCCCCCCCCCTTTTTTTGTATAACAAGAAAATGAGAATTATTCCAAATGTGCATTTAAATTTTATCAGTCAAAATACATTTTTATAGGGTATGGTTTTGCTGTTTTGAAAAAATATTCTATGTTATCCTAATTTAGTAAGATTTTCTAACAGCTAATTATGTTTATGCTTCCAGCTATTAGAAGACTCAGACTTCTAATGGATCGTCTATGGATCTACTGACTCCATGTCATTCAGTCAAGTTCTTGAAGAAAATTACAGTAAATTCCTCTCTCATCAATACTGAAGTTATTTCCTGGTTAAGTGCTTGGAGAATCAGTAACATTTTTTAAACACTGAAGCCATCCAGTACTATAGAGAGACTGTAAATTGTAACTTGTAAATATTTTTAAAGTAATAATTATAGGGGTGCCTGGGTGGCTCAGTCATTAAGCGTCTGCCTTCTGCTCAGGTCATGATCCCAGGGTCCTGGTATCGAGCCCCGCATCGGGCTCCCTGCTCAGGGGGGAGCCTGCTTCTCCCTTTCCCTCCCTCCCCACTTGTGCCCTCTCTCTCTCTCACTCTGTCTCTCAAATAAATAAAATCTTTAGAAAAAAGATAAAGTAATAATTTTATATATATATATACATACACATATATAAATATATAAAATCTGATATATTATACACTAATGCAGTTCATTACATAATATTACTGTGATTTTAATAATGCCCTCAATAGCTAACACATTGATTTTTATTACCAAAAAGAAGAAATAGCAGTACATCATCTGCTTAAAATAAAGCAAATATATACTAGTTACTTATTATCTGCATATCTTTCATAATGCTAAATACTATTGCCTCTCTATTAAAAATAAATTTTCTTCTTTTGTATCTGCTATTTTTCTGATAATGTACTTTTTATTGTTAAGTAGTAAATGTGCATCATAACTATCTTGATAGAGCATTAATAAACCTCAAGCCTGGTGGTAAAATTATAAGTTAAAATTACCACTTCTCTACCTTCCTCTTTTGTTACCCTGAACACTCAAAATAATACTTGATTGCTGTAAAAGCTTGCATGGAATTAAATATCTTTCCTACAATAAAGTTTAAAAGCAGTATCAATTAAACATGACCCATATCATTAATACTTACTAAATTAATAGTAGTTGGGCACATTTTATTTCTTTTATTTTTTATTCCTTAAATTTGAATTCGGAGTAATTAATTTTAAGTTCCCTCTGAGCAAATAACAACAATTTTGGGGATCAAATAATAAATGATCTTAGGTAGCCAAAATATGTCATGAGATTATTTTATCGCAGCCTTATGTTCCTTATGTTATTATAATAAAGACTAGTCTGTTACCTGCTAGGAAAGCTACACTGACAACCAGAAGACCAATTATTCTACATTCCTTGGGTTTCTTTACTGTGTTTTCTTTTGTCTTGCTTTAGCTAAGTTGTATAGCTTTTCTGGTGTTGTATAGGCTTACTCTTTGAACACTCAAAAAATCTTTGTAAATTTTCATGCCAATGAAAAAAGAGATAGTCATGAAATTTCAATTATACACATTGGGATGATTTAGTATTTGAGTTTCCATTTATTGCTAAAAACATCTCCACAAATATAAAATAACACTCTTCCCTGCCCCCTGCCCCTAATATACTTTCAAGTGAACCTTAAGAAGAGGAATAATGGTCTTGATTTTCCTACTTCATACAACAGCAGACAGGGGTATGTAAGGATAAATATGCAATAGAATCTTCTATCTAGGGTTGCACAGAAGAGTGGAAGAGATAGACATGTGAACAGACAATTATGACAATGAAATAACTGAAGTAGGATATTACTAGCTACAAAGCACCATGCAAATACAAAATAAGAATCACCTCAGTATTACTATGGAAGTAAGTGACAGCATTAGATTGGAAGTTACATTTGAGTAGTTTTGATAAATGAGTAGAACTTTTCCAGGAAGGTAGTTACTTTAAAAGGAGACTGCAAAATACATGTCCTCAATCAAAGCCCAAATCATCAGTTTTATAAGAAGACAAACTCTAAAACAGAATGCCAGAAACAGTGCTTGTAAATACTTCATTTTACTAGAGAAGGTAGTTGATTGTGTGACTCATGTAAGAACGGGAAAATACTTAGGTTCTACAAAGAACTCCCAGAATAAAAGACAAATCTATGGCTGAATTCAATATGAAAAAAGCAAAAAGAAAACAAATGAACAAACAAAAAACCCAAAAAAACAAACTATTAACTTTTGAACCCTACATTTTAATAGATTTGTGCTTCAGGATATAAGGCAAGAGATTCTGATCATGAATCTTGAGCTACAGCATAAAGGTAGAAATGGTAACAGACAAGATATGAAAAACCAACTGGGAGCAAATGAGGAAGGTGGTGGTTTCCAGAATCGGAGAGCAAGTACAACCAACATGATATCACAGAAGAAGGTCCAGCTTGGGCTTTGCAGTAGGGGTGAGGAGGTGAGCAGTTAAAAGCAATTAAACAAATGTCAGAACTCATGGTAATGCACAAATAGAAGGTCTCAAAACTGAAGATAATTTAGTGATGTCTCAGGTGATGGTCTTGATAACCTCAGCAATTAGTGATAAGGTACTTTAATAAATTTTGGTAAGAACTGAGCATAACATTCTATAAATACATCATATCTGAGATCTTTCCTGACCACTTGACCTCATGTAGCCATCAAACCTCTTGCTACCACATCATCTCATCATAATCCCCTGTATAACATTTAGTGTTATCCCATGAGTTTTAATTGTTTTTTGTACACATGACTATACATAGTGCATTAGGCTAATATTCAATAAGTAAATACTAACAGAGGTGTTCCAGTTGTTTGCAGCCAGCCCTTGTTCTCTCTGGGCCAGTATCTATTCAGATTATTTGTTTAGATAAACAGGATTTGGGGAGTTAACATAAAATTACATATATACATATATTCATATGTGTACATATATATACACATATGCACATGTGTACATATATATATGTGTATATATATGTGTTTATATATTTAAAATAGGTTGACCTGACAATCAGGGATGTCAATAAGCAAAACCTTAAACTGTCAATATAGAGTATTAAGAATGATTACTCCTATTAAATATTTCCTTATATCTTTCTACACTTAAAAAAAAATTACTCAAAGTGGATTACTTTCTTGGGTATGCTCCCTGGTCTTTTTGCACTTCTTTTCTAAAGAGAATCTATATCTTATGTACTTTTGGAATGAAATTCCAGCTGATACACCAGAATATCCTGGCCACCTGTTGCCAGTCAGCATCTTCTCTAATTGGTTCATGTGTTCATATTGATTGGCTGGTGAACTGATTCTTATTGGTCAGTGCCATTGTTAGGGCAGTTGTCAGGTTTTTTTCAATATCTCTCCTGTCTCTAATGGGCATCAAAACATGTGATACTACCACTCATTTGGTTCCATTTCAAATGTTAACAACTGAGTTTACCCATTTTTACAGCATTTACATTCTCCATTTTAACAAAGTGACTTAGAGTATATGAGTACATTATTTATATAAGACCTAAAGTCTTGGGCGCCTGGGTGGCTCAGTTGGTTAAGTAACTGCATTCGGCTCAGGTCATGATCCTGGAGTCCCGGGATCGAGTCCCACGTCGGGCTCCCTGCTCGGCAGGGAGTCTGCTTTGCCCTCTGACCCTACCCCCTCTCATGTGCTCTCTCTCATTCTCTCTCTCTCAAATAAATAAATAAATAAATAAAATCTTTAAAAAAAAAAAAAAAGACCCTAAAGTCTTGGGAGTTGTTTCTTTGTTATAGTTTAATTTATAAGGGAAGTATTGAGAAATATAGGCTCAACATTTTTCAGAAATGGAAAAATGAATCGGGTTATAATTAAAGCCATAAAGTTTACTCATAAAAAATATATGTTCACAATATTATATTCAGGTGTGCATACATCTAATAATAAATGTATACATATATATGTTAAACACATTGGTAGAAAGTAAAATAATTTTAATGTTTTTTAAAAATTTTTTTCCTTTCATAAAAAATGATAGCTTAAAATTTCATTCACATTTTCTACTCTCTAATGTAAGGGGCTTGTCTTACTTTTACATACATTTATAAGAAAGACTTCTTTTTTTTTTTTTTTTTTACATATTACATCAACCAATATATTGCCTGTTAAAAGTTGACAACTATACACATATTTGTATAATGTCTTAAGTTTGATGTATAGTCATCAAACTTTGTTATTCTATCAACTCAAGCATAAATTCTACCTCATTAACTTCTACATTATGAAATTATGACTGTGTGTGTTATTCAATATATTTAGTATTTGAACTATAATAAAATGCTATTCATGAAGAGAGATCAAATGTGCATTCCACGTATGTATGTATGAATTTGTTTTTATTATACCCGAGCTTGAAAGAAAAAATAAAAGAAATCTCTTTTCCCTCTTTATTTTAAAGACAACATTTCAAAGTTCCTGAGAAAAATGACAACAGCCAAATTAGGTGAACTAATGACTTGAAATTTATCTATTTAAAACATCAAAAAATGTCATTTAGTGTTTCTCAACAAAACATGTTCTGAACTGTACTTTTGAAGCTATTAATTTATATATGTCAGTAAATAACTTTCTCAAAGCAAATTACATTGGTTTTATTTGAAAACAATGCTTGTCCTACAAAGTACTCCATTCTTTCCTACTAAGGGCAATGACATCAATATAAGTAAGGTCTTTGTTGCTTACGAATTCAAATACTTTAGCTATTTAGTCATCCAATGTGATCACAGTTTCCATGTCATGAAGTCCACTAGTCATTAGGAATTATAACAGTAAGTTTTCTAAATTACAAATATTGGACAAAAACACAGTCAAGTAAAGGAAACTATAATAGTCCTGATTCTTCAAATTTCTCCCCATGCCATCAGAACCAACCCCTTTCCTTACATATCTTCAAAAATCCTACTCTTCTCTGTTGATCCAAACCCTTCAACTCATCAACTCTTCAACACTAGTGTAAAATAGGATCTTTATCAGCAAATGTCCTAGGACACTGCTTTCCAGAAGGATTTTTGGAACGGTAGTTGTGTATTTCTAGCATTTCTCACATGCTATAAATTCTGGAAGTCAGATAGATGATTTTCAATGGATGATTTGATATTGGAATTAGCAGACAAAATCTTAGAGTAATTTATTTTTTGGCTAAACAGTTAAAAAATATGGTTGTGGAACAGATGGAGAATCTTAGCATAGTAATAGGAAAGAAAAGAACAAATGAAACTTCTAAAACATATTTACAATATCTGAACTGTAAAATTCATGGAAAGGGCTTAAGATCAGATTAATGGCAAAAGGTAGGTTCAGTGAACATGAAGATAGACCAATAGACATTATCTGACTTCCAGAAAAGGGAGAAAAATAGAAGATTGAAAAGAAAAATGAGGAAAGCCTCCATGAACACTGGGACATTATCAACAGAAGTCCAGAAAAGAGATAAGGGATCAAAATTTTTTTGAAGAATCAATGACTAAAAATTTTCCAAATTTGCTGAAAACCGTAATTACCTAACAAAAGTTCAAGAAAGATATCTAGAAAGAAAACTACTCTTAGAGATAAAATAATGAAATTACTAAAAACCAAAAATAATGGGAAAATACTGAAATCAGCAAGAGATAAAATGATTGATCACATGTAGTAAAATCATGGTATAAACTACCTGATTTCTCATCAGAAATAAAGAAGACCAGAAGATAGTGGAACAATATCTGTCAAGTTCTAAAAAGAACACAAACTGTTTCAGAAATAAATATTTTGAAAAGGCAAAATGCTATTTTAAGATAAAAATTGAAAAGCTTTCTCACCAGAAGACCTGTTCTTCAAGAAACAAAGAATTTATTCAGCATGAGCAGTATTAACATCAGATAGTAACACAGATTTGTAGCAAGGAATAAAGAGCACCAGAAACAGCAAACATAGGAAAATATTTCTTAATTATTTTGTTAAATATTTATATTATCTCTTAATGTATTTAAATGATATATTATTGTTTAAAGAAAATATGTAACTATATCACAATAGTTATAGTAGATGTTTTATATATACATATATATACACATTATGTTATATATAGGCACATATAGGGTGGAAAAGCAGAAACTACTCTGTTTTGAGTTTCTTCTACTTTATATAAAATATTATAATAGAAACTTTACATGGACTACAATAAGTTAAGAATGCATAATACATCCCTGAACAATCACTAAAATATTAAAATTAATTAAAAAGTTAATACAATCAAACCTTAAAAAGTCAATAGAAAAGTAAAATGCAGTGTTAAAATTAATTCAAATAGCAAAGTTCTAAACATTCTTTGCACCTGTGAGGACCTCCGGTCAGTCCATCAGGCCTATCAATTACTCATTGCCCATCTCTTTCCTCCTATCTCCATAGTCTTCCCTTTCCATCCAGGATTCCAAGGCTTCTGATATTAATCCTTACTTTGCATACATCTTCAACTACCCTATCCCTCTCTCTCTCTTACATTTACCTTGAAAGTTACCTCCACTTATTCAATGTCTGTATTTGAGCAGTTCAAAGTGGAATGTTAACCATTCTACCTTATCTCACTATAAATTTATCACCAGAATTTCTCAGCATGGGTGAACAGGCTTACTAATTTTCTTTAGTCAAAACACTCTCCATCACAGCCTCTTCCTTTCATATTCACAGATAATGTCCTTGATTTATTTCACTAGGGAAAAAGAAGCAACCAAAGGGAATGGTTCATCTTGCCAATGGTTCATCTTAATGGTTCATTAAGTCTCCCACTCTGCCTGAGACCCACATACTTTGTCTTTCCTTTTGTTAAAATGGAATAACTGTCCTGCATATATAAGGCTAAGTACTGCACTTTTGTGATGGATTTCAATTATCATCTATATGAAAAAATTCTCCAGGATTGAGCCACAATTTTTCCTTTATCATTTGTTAGAACTTTCACATCAGCATATAAAGATGCTATATCTCCCTATTATATAAAAACCCTCCCTTAACCTGACATCTCCCTCCATATACTGTTCCAGTGCTCTGCTCTCTCTAGGTAAGTATGTCTTGATGGAGTTGCTTTTATTCTTGGTGCACATCTTATCCCATTTTCTCCTGAATTAGATCCAGTCAGGTTTGCCTTCTCCCACCTTCAGCCTCCCCTGCAACTCTATCAATTGCCACACCCAATGGGAAATTTGCTGTCTTCATCTCATTTAAGCCATTAGCAGAATTTGAAGGAGGTAGAATCTCTCCATTTTTTAAATGTACACATTTGTTTTTTTCACTTGACTCCTCCCTTTCTCCTCTCCCTGACCACTCCTCATGTTCCTTGCTAGATTCTCTTCTACAGTAAATTTGTTTCTAAATGTAAATACCAGCACCTAAGGAGTGCTTAGATCACATAGTATGTTATAGTACATTAATAATGTAAACCAATGAAATAAACAAGTAGTGAATATCATGAATTAAAAAAATCAAGCTGAGATAGAAATTATATAATTTTATTTGAGATCTCAGATTTCTTATTTAAATATAGAATACTTCTTTTACTAGGACACAGAACGAATGAGCAAAGATCTCTAAGGCTGAAGGACTAAACCCTTTCAAAATTTTTATAGATTATAAGAAAAAAGTATAATCTTGTCATTGGTAAAATTTAGGGAAAAAAACAAGTGCAACATTTGATGTTTTAAATAAACTATATAAAGATGTGTTTATGATGTGTGTGTGTGTGTATGTCAATTTTTTCTGGATGCAATAAATGGCTATGTGGATTTATATGTATTTTGTAGTCAAGAAAAGTAATATAGGAAGAACTTATATAATTATAGGAAAAGATTCATAATTATTCCTCATAACTCATTAATCTATCTTCTATGTCTTTGAAATAACAGTAAAATAGAAACTAGATTTTATAATTCACATATTTTACCATCAACATCAGGGAACTGCATTTACGTTGCATAAATTACTTCATGTCATAAAACCTTTTAAAAATTACACTAGACAGGTTGGGCCATGGGTCTCCTTGGGGTGGCCACAGCTCCAGAGCAGAGTATCAACTGTGGTGGCTAGAGTCATGGCAGGACAGATATTTAGAAAGTTTCTTCCCCTCTTTCACTAAGTTTTTAAAGGAATGAAGCTGAAACTGTAACCAAAGGAAATATTATGCTTCCAGAAAAATCTCAAGGAAAGGTATTACAAGCAACAGTAGTAGTTATTGGATTGGGCTCTACAGGAAAGTGGGGAGAGATCAACCAGTCAGCATGAAAGTTGGAGATAAAGTTCTCCCAGAATATGGAGGCACCAAATTAGTTCCAGATGACAAGGATTATTTCTTATTTAGAGATGGTGACATTCTTGGAAAGTATGTAGACTGAAATAAATCATTATTGAAATGGCATCACATGAAGCTGCCCATTCCAGTGAAGGTGTGAAATCTCTCATCATGTAAATAATAGCCATCTCTCCTTTTATAATAAACAAATGGTAGCCAAAGATTAAAAATAATAAAATAAAGTAAAATTTCCCCTAGACATCATACAAAATTTTTAATAAAGTTCTTTGATTTTTCTTCAGTACTTTTTTTTTTTTGGGCTGCAAAATCTTTGTTTTAATAGAACTTTAACATCATTACTGAGAGTAAATTTTTATAAATATAAAAGGAATAAGGGTTCAACAATGAGTTCTGTTTAATATCTAAGAAGATTAAACTTTTTCCCGCAATAGAATGTAGAATGGCTCCTTACTGCCTGTCTGTTAAATATAATCTATTTTCATTTTTCTGAGACACACCCCAATTTAGTTCCATTCTACTATGGCTCGTCCTATCTTGTCTAGTGCTTCAATCAGAGAAACCATCTCCCAGCCTGCTCTTGGGCCATGTGCCAGTAAGTTTTACACATGGGTAAAGCGTCTCAGAGAAAGGGAGTGATTTTCTAGCTGTGGGAAGAAAGGCCAGAGCAATGAAAACAACTGAGGTCTGGAACAAAATTAAGTGAGGAGAATGGACACGGAAACACTGGTTGAGTGTGTGTGTGGGGGGGGAGTGGGGAACAGTTAAATAAGGGAAGAGTTTACTAAATGTAAAAGGAAAGATACACTATTTTTTCTTCTTTGAAATGTTTGGCACAATTAATCTTTGAAATAATATTTTTTAAATAATCTATTTTTTAAATCAGCAAATATTAGACATACTTCAAGCAAGCATTACAAATTAATAATTTAAATTTTAAATTATCTTTTTTTTTTTTTTTTTTTTTTTAGAGCCTACAGTCAGTAGGTATGAGAGGGAACACTTGGACATTGACCATGGTTCCCCCTGTCTTTACCCTGGTAGGGCTTGAAAGACCCACTTGCAAGAGGTGAAAGAAGTGAAAGAGAGGGCTAAATCCACTCTTGTTCTCTTGACTTCCCCAAACTGGAAATGCTACAGGGAAAAACAGATTATGCCTGTTAATCTTGGACTGAGCTGTGAATTCACAGGGCTTGCTGAGATTTCATTTGAGAGAGGATAAATGTTTCGTTCACTAAATAAGGCTTAAAGGAAAATGGGAAACACATGAATCTGTTTTTTTTTTTTATGTTCCACAAGCCATACTGTTCAATATTAATAGTTGTATTCACTTGTCTTGATGAGTGCTATTCCTTCAATCTGCCCAGTATATGAAACATTAGCACTTAGAAAGAGCCTTTTTTAACTTTAAACATGAGAAAGATCGTTGCCTTTGAAAATTCAAAATTCTAAGCATGTTAATAATGGTGAGTAAAGTTGACGCTGTAGATAGGATGGAGGTAGAATTTACCTGTCCTTTAGGATGGTAGGAACTCTAGTCTGAAAGGAACCCTACAGTAGGGAAATCTGAAAATCATGAGAGGCTTAGAAAGTGTGAGCATGTACAATTGAGGAAGAATGGCATTCTGGCAGGGATTGAGAAGGAGGGGAGTGGTGGGGAGTGAAACTAAGGGGGCCAGAGCTTTGAGAATCTTTTTTAATATCTCTATCTCTAAATTGCAAAATGAAATAGAAACATGAACACATTATTTCTCTGCTTCATAAAGTAGCACAACTATAAAAATAAAGTTAGTTAGGTATTTGCTACATTAAAGGGTAAGTTTATCCCATTAATTTTTTTTATATTCTTCTCAGCCTCAGGTTATATTGTCAATAGATGGTCAGAATCTTTATGAGGGGGGAATCTTTTCCAATGTCATTTTATCGAAAGGTATCTTTAAATGGTTAAAGATATGACAATATTTCAACTGAAAATTCCCCCTTCTCATGTGAAGTAAGCAATGTTTTATCAAAAACATAAACTCACGGGCGCCTGGGTGGCTCAGTTGGTTAAGCGACTGCCTTCGGCTCGGGTCATGATCTTGGAATCCCAGGATCAAGTCCCGCATCGGGCTCCCTGCTCGGCGAGGAGTCTGCTTCTCCCTCTGACCCACCCCCCTCGCAGGTGCTCTCTCTCTCTCTCAAATAAATAAATAAAAAATCTTAAGAAAAAAAAACATAAACTCACTACAGTTGCTCATATATTTTTCCAGAATGAATGAAATTAACAATGACATTAAAAAGCAGGTGAGAAAGAAACCAATTTCAGAAGGTAGAGAATAGTATATTTGTTCCTATTTCTTGTGACTGAAGCTATCACTGACAGTCAATTTCGGCATGTACTGTCCTGAAGTTTACAAACTGGACAGAAGACTGAAAAAAAAAAATCAAGCCATGTGGCATAACTTTTAACTGCTGGGAATCAATAAGAGGAGATAGTTCATGCTGGCACATCTCAATCAGAAGAGAAGTGGAAACACAAGGAGTGCGCCAAAGGTAAGCAGCTTTATAAGCAAAGCTCAAGGAGCAGCTCATTCACTAGGCTCAAAGATCTGCCCCTTTGAACAGCTGTTTATTGCAGAACCTGGGGGATTTACACTAGAGTTTTTATCACTGAAGAGCAGAGTTATCACACATTTTTAAAATACAGCTTAAGAATCACAGCAAACATTTAAAATTGAGAGAAGTCTCTGAAGTACCACTAAGATGCATGAGTCCTTCTAAATTCAAGTATAGTGCATTCAAGCTTTTTAGCGTACCCAACATGTGTCAGGTATTGGTCTTGGTGTTAAAAATACAAGGATGAATGAAACTAGTCCTTACTCTCAGAAAGGCTTTTTTTCCAAAGGAAAGAAATTCAGACCACATACGATCCCAATATGTGTTGGTAAATGGCACAATTGGCATTTGGGAGAGGGAAGTCCTATGGGAGGAACACAGAAGAGAGAATCTACTAGATCTAACCAAGAGGAGAGCTTTGAGGGTGACCCCAGTGTGATATTTTGCTACACAAATTGTTTTAATAAAAAGGTATGTGTTTTAAGGTATAATGATAATTAAGTATTGTTATGACAAAAACATTCAGAAGATAAGTGGGGGAATCCGATGCCCTTGTTAGAGTGAGATAATGTAAGCTGGTGCATTTGAAGGCTCCTGGTGATCATTCACCCATCTGATTCCTAGACTTCCTGTGGCAGAACTTGAGCCACCCGATCAGGGTGGGTAGATCAGGCTTGGATAGACACTCCCAGAGAGTTTGCCAAACCAAAGCTGCCTGACAAAGACTATCCTACTTTAATTTATTTTAGCCTAGCATTTTATTTATGTATTTATTTTAGGATGGTTGTTCATCGGTGGAATGAAATAACATAGAGGGCTTTGTGATAGTTCAAAGTGGGTGGTTGGAAATACTGCTTCGAGCAATTCAGGAACATCTGCTGAGCAGCTTCTGCTACAGTTTCTGTACCCAGGAATAGGATATGCCAGGAAATTGATGAGGGAATTAGAGTAGCAGTGTCAAACACTTCAGAATCAAGATATCCAAGGCAAGGGCATGAGGGATAGGGTGTGGCCTTGGGGACCTGTTTTTCCCCCAGGGCATTTACTGTACAATTCTATTGTGTCTTTTTTTCCCCTCATTTATCTACAGACTCATCTTTTCTTTTCTAGCAGATTTGGGGCCCTCTTCTGATCTGTCTTTTCCCAGCACAAGTATGCAATAGAGGAATCTGATAAGGCAAATAAAGAGCTTCTGTGCCTGATTGGAGCAAAATCTTGCTCACAGTTTGACTAATGCTTAGACACTGCAGGCAAACAGAGCATTCCTATATGCAGTGCATTGGGGATAACCATTCACATAGCTAATAGGTTAGGTTGTGCACTTCTGATCAAATACATATATGTGGCACATAGAACAAATCATAAATCCTGAAGCACACATTCACAATGATTGAGGAAAAGCAAGAAAAACATTACAAAGTTAAGTGTGGTCTTTGTATTTCTGATCTTTCAATTAATACAAATATATGCAGAATGATATAAAGTGATAGGTTTCTATTTGCAAATCAGTGAGATACACTGGCCTGAAGTCTAAAAGATGGTGTTCAGATCTTTGCTTCGTCTTTACTAGCCGCCTGACTTCAAGCCACTTACTTCAACAAAGCCTTACTCCACCTGACAACTGGCGATAATATCACTTAGCACACACCCTCACACAGGGTGAGATTCAATAAATCTAGACTATTCTTTTTTCAGTGAGTTGTATGGAGGTGTTTCACTATATGCTTGTGAGAATGAACACACAGTTAGGCTTCAAAGTTTACAAGCAGATTTAGAAAATTAAGACATACACATGAGAAATTTAATAAAAAATATTACATATGCATGTGTGTTTGTGTTTGTGTGTATGAGTATATTAGAGGTAAAGAGATCATGTGGTATACTGTGACCATAAGAATAAAAAAAGACAACAGTGAAATGCAAGGAATACAATGGCAATGGAGAAAAGAACAGTTAAATCTAATACTGAAAAATATGTAGCAAATTTCACAGATTTCTCAGATCTTGTGTGGGGCCTAGAAGATCACAAGTCATCTGACATTTTAGTCCAGATCAGGGTGACCCAAAAATAACACCAAAGCATAATCAGAATTAAAGAATCTTAGTAGCAAAAGGGGTCCATGCATTCCCCAGGGTAAGATCAAGATGCTCTTGAAGGGCACTGTCATGGAAGTAGCTGGAAGTCCACATATACGAAGGCACCCTAAGGACAATGATGATTTCTGGTCCCCACCTCAGAGCAGGAATTGGATATAGAAAGGAACAAGCCCAGTTTGGCAATATGGGGGCTGAGCAAAGGGGACAGTATGTGACAATGGTTCTTGAAAATCTGAAGATACACCACCGACTGAGCTTATGATGAAACACCTTCTATATTTTTATTACATTCAAGTTTATTTTCCCAAACCAAGTGTTTTTCACACCTATTTTCTTGAAGGATTTGAATACTGTTTCATGGGGGACAACTAATGAACATGTAGTTGGTGTTGAAATCTTCATAAATGTACCAGTATTTCTTTTTTTTTTTTAAGATTTTATTTATTTATTTGACAGAGAGAGACACAGCGAGAGAGGGAACACAAGCGGGGGGGGTGGGAGAGGGAGAAGCAGGCTCCCTGCTGAGCCGGGAGCCCGATGTGGGACTCGATCCCAGGACCCTGGGATCATGACCTGAGCTGAAGGCAGACGCTTAACGACTGAGCCACCCAGGCACCCCTGTACCAGTATTTCAAAACAGAACATTTTTATAATAGATATGATGTTCAAAATATGTCCAGACTCGATGTACCCTAAGTATTTGCCACAGTCAAGAAACCAAAATATAGCTAATGCATACAAAAGAGAAAACTCTGTCTTCACTTTCAGAAAATGTTTTGTCATTGGTGTTCATTTTTATATGTCTAGCCCTATGATACAAGTATGTATGAGATTATTATCCTAACCCACCCACCAGTCTGTGTAATTTTTGAGCAAGATATTTTATTAGGGAAATGTATGGTATCAACATCACTTTTGTTTATTCCTGGTCCATCTCTCTGGCCTCTGTAGGGTCTCAAATCATCTCTGATTAAAATGTACTGTCTTGGAGTGCCTGGGTGGCTCAGTCATTAAGCATCTGCCTTTGGCTTAGGTCATGATCCTAGGGTCCTGGGATTGAGCCCCGCATTGGGCTCCCTGCTCCATGGGAAGCCTGCTTCTCCCTATCCCACTCCCCCTGCTTGTGTTCCCTCTCTCACTGTGTCTCTCTCTGTCAAATAAATAAATAAAATCTTTTTTTAAAAAAATGTACTGTCTTGTGGGGCACCTGAGCGGTACAGTTGTTTAAAGCATCCGACTCTTGGTTTCAGCTCAGGTCATGATCTCAGGATCTTGAGATCAAGTCCCATCGAGCCCCATGTTCTGCTCCATGCTCAGGGGGGAGTCTGCTTAAGACTTTATCTCCCTCTCCCTATGCCTCTCCACCCTGTGCTCATTCACACTCTCTCTCTCGAAAAATGAATAAATAAAATCTTAAAAAAATAAAATGTACTGTCTTGAAAGTATAATTTAGATTTCAGCTTTGTTTTCCTCTTAGCAACATTTAAATAAGGGAAATAAGAGAGATATTCCTGTTTATATCATAGTTTATCATTTTAGACATCCCTTAATATTTTTTATTAGAATTTGTAGTTTTCCATAATATAGATCATACTTCAAAAAAATGTCAGTTCATAGTGTTATTTGCAAATTTTATAAAATATTTCCCCAGATGGAACGTCAGGGACCATAAGTTTAACTCTCTCTATTCACAGATGAAGAAATTGAGGTTGATGGAGGTTAGGGAGTTTTACTAGTAGTTAGTTGGCAAAACCCATGTATTCTAAATTAATCTATTAACTAGTCAATAGGTAAATCTGGATAACTTACCAAGCATTTTTCTAGTTTCTCATTTTATTCTCCATGTAATTTTGATTTTTCCACTTTACTGCATTGTCATGGAGCCTCATTTTCCTTATGTTTGATAGCAGAGGTTTGGCCCTGACTTAGAGGAGAACAACTAATGAGGATAGACAAAAAGTACAGGCTGTAACTGAAAGGTGGGAAAAGCACAGCTCAGAGAATTCATGAGGAAAGCCTCCCACCCACACACTATCCTACTTGTGTTTGATTCTTTTTGCTTTTGCTACATCATTGCTCAATCATCAGTTTTGTTACATCATTCTCCTTAAAGTAGCATAGAGTTCATTAGCATTTGGGGTCATATTTTTTCCAATCTATATGTTTATCTTTTACATGGATAGAAAAGAGTAACCATAAAACATGCTGTGAGCCATGAAATGATGTTTACATCACATCTTCCTATCATTCCACTCATTGTATATTTTGTTTTCATCTTGTGATGAACACTTCCCTCATTTTGGAATGTTGCTTGGAAAATGATTCATATCCCAAGGCTATGACCAGAGAGTATAAAGGCAAATTTGTTTCAAAATGCCATTTTTGTGATCTAAAACCCTTATGCTTTCAAATCAGCAAGTTGGGAACATAGAGCCATTCAGGTTCAGTTCACAACAGTCTCCTCAAAGGCTGCATTGTGCACTCTTTTTATGAAACACTTGCCTAGTAATTTTACCTTTTCCAAAGTCATAAGCCACATTAATGTTGTTAAAAACTTCAGTGTCATTCCATTGAATTCTCCTCTAACAAAAAAGAAAATGTAATTTTTCTTGCCTGTCCAGACAGTAATTTAAATTACATAAGAATCACAATTTCTTAGAGAATGACATAACACATATTTCTTAAATCCATAATATGTGAAATCTGGAGCACTTGTTAAATAGGATCCTGATTTCTCAGGAAGGTTATTGTACATTTACCATTCAACAGTGGTAGGAATCAACTTCATCTTCTTGTGAAATATAAAATAAAACAGGATAATTTTGTATCATTTCTCTAAAATAGATAGTTCTCTAATTATTATATATGAGGACTAATAATCCAATGACTGTTTTCATACTAATATTTAGCCAGCAAAAAAGCAAAACGTCCTTGATTTAAAGGCTCAAATTGAAATCTTTAGAAAGACTGCGTTTTCTGAACTTGAAAGAAGAAACTAAGAAGATTAATTTTTTAAGTAACTATTAATACTGGTAAATATATTTTTTAGCTACAAAAGGAGTAGTAGAGCAAGGAAGAGATACATGTGTTTAAGAAAGAAAAAACATAGGAATGGAAGTTGTATTCCCTATAAACTCTTTAATTATTCTTAACAGATGCTAAACTGAGAGTAGAATTTCACTTTGGCTAAACTATTTAGTCAATATATATATTGTTATATTGATATATATACATATATATATTCACTTGTGCATGATATATATATATATATATATATGTTTATTTGCTATTTTATTGTGTTTTGCACACACTGTTTTCTTTCTTCTGGGAGTGTGATTTCTACTATAATTGGGGACAGGCATTGGGCTGTGGGTTAGGAATATGGTGCTTTCCACAGAGTCAGTCAAATCCTCTGAAATAGACATGATTATGATATCCAATGGTATGTCATGTGCCATGCCATGTTGCTGTTGAATCTGTCCAGCATAAATCATAAACATATTAAAATTAATATAAGATGTACTGCCTTTTCAGCCTGATATGTTTGAATCTCAATTCACCTTTCCATAAGCTATGCAGCTGATATTTAAGAATCATATTTACCATGATGTATAATCATTAAAATAAGGATATTACATTCTACATTAAAAGGTTGTTGCAGATAGGAAATAATGTAATAATGTATGTAACACTGACTAGCACAGTATCAAAAACATCTACTTTCCTTCTATTTTGTGGAAATGATTCTAAAGTATGCCTATTAACTGCTGCATTAAGATTTTATTTCTTATAGATTTATTTTTAGTCTATCTATTATAGATTTAAGGTTCTGTTGATTTTATACATCTACCCAAGAGTTAATTATTTCCAAAGTTTTGGAGATTTACTATACTTCTCGAGAACTATGTTGCTACTGAGAAAATCAGTTCTCTCTTTTACAAACTGGCTCACCCTTGCACACTTTTATTTAGTTTTTTAAAAAATGATCATTTTTCATATGGACATAAGACAAAATTTGAGAAACCAGTGACCTGATATGGCTGTGTCTGGATGACATCTAAATCAGACACTGCTACTGAACATATGTTCAAAATTATCACAAACTAAAGCTTTTATGGGTCTTCCATTTGTACATTTGTTGCTTGTATGGTTTTTAAAAAGGCACAATTTCTTGTTTGAATACAGTCTGGGATGCAATAAATGTTTTGGTAGTTTAAGCATACTAAATCCATTTAGCTTTTTCAACATCTAAATGTCTGTTTTTCACAGTTTTATATTGATTTAGAAGCCTCTAATAATGTGTCTGAAATCTGAGAAAACAAAACAATAAACCATTTCATTTTGTTATTCTCTGTAAATGTCATTATTCATAAATGTCAAGATAAACTTGCTTTGAGTGTTAGGCAATTTGACATGTCACATATCATTGACATCACAAAATAATAGCATGAATCACATTTGAAGATACCTAAGCACACCTTTTTTATATGTGGAACTAAGAGCAAAGATAAAGCTATTTATTTTTTTGGCAAGAGAGTATGTTATGAAAAGTGATATACAGCATCTTTAACAAAAGGATACACTGGATTTAAAATGTCACATCCTTTCGTTTCTATCCCTCTACCAAATATAGACATTGTGAAATTACATTCAGGGTAGGACATCACATATTCCTTGTGACTTAAGTGTGTTTGTTTAACCATTTTTATTATAAAACGATAAAAGAGCTTATAGCAGATACATTGTCTTCAGATGGAAAGTTTTGGAGCGTATTTTAAAACAGAGAGGTACGAAATATTTCACTTGTGCATGATATAAATATGAATAAAGTAATAAAAATATACCTGAAACAAACAACTATATTATTCTGTTTATTATGGACAGAACTGTGTTCTCCCCAAATCCATATGCTGAAATTGTAACCCTCAAACCCATTGTGTTTGGAGGCAGGGTCTTTAAAAAGGGAATTAAATGAATTTAAATAAGGTAGAGCCCGAATCTTTGTACTGGTGTCATTTTAAGAAAAGGAGAGATACCAGGGAGATGTGCAACAGAGGAAAGACCATGTGAAGACACAGCAAGGTGGCCATCGATAAGCCAAAGATAGTGGGTCCTGGGGAAACCAAACCCGCCAGCACCTTGATATGGATTTCCAGCTTCCAGAACTGTGAGAAAATAAATGTGTTGTTTAAGTCAACCAGTCCATGATATTTTGTTTTGGCAGCCCTAGCACACTAATACACTATTTAACTTTCTTCAATATTTAAATATTTTAGCTGGGATTAACCCCTTTATTTAAAAAAAAATTGCATTATAACCACTGATTTTTAACTAAAACAAGTGAAAATTTTGCTTGAAAATAAGTTCATATCAGCTGAATTAATGTCTTTGGATTAGCAACATTTACTGAATGCCAAATATGTTTCAGACATTGTAATGGATTCTAGAAACACCAAGATTAATTAAGCACAATCCCTGTCATCAAGGCACATATGGTCCAATGGAGGATACTGACAAACATTCCATTAATTTTGTCCAATGCTGCAGCCAGGAATCAGGGTTTGGAACCATAGCTTGAATCTAAACTTTATTCATAGGTAATGTTAAGAAACATCTGATGAACTGATAAGCAGTCTATATTAGCCACTTCTTCCCAGCCCACCAAATCCTAACAGAAACTGGTCCTAACAAAAAATGGATACATGTGTGTTCTCAGAACAAAGTCTTTTTCTTTTGTCAGCAACATCAGGGTACCTCCCGAGGCCTATTTCATGCTCTTACTATGTATTTGTTGCAGAAGTAAGACATCTGCTAGAATGGCATGTTGCCTTCTGCTCTGTCTTCTGGAGTGAGCCTTTATGACTAAGGAACAGATCAGACTCTCAGACTAGAGAAATATTTTGGAATAAGTCATAAAAATAATCTGCATTTCCACCCCACCAACTAACAATTTATTCCTTGCTAATATTACTTCCAGGTATCTCTCATGCCTACTGGATACACCAGCCAGTATTGAAAACACAGCTTGCAATCCCAGAGAATTTCCACTTCCTGAAGTCAAGTCTGTTGATTATATTATTCACTCTTTGCTTCCTAGCAGTTGTGTGTGTAGGGCTCAGGGTGTGGGGGTGGAGGGTGAGTGTGTGAGTGTGTGTGTGTGTGTGTGTGTAAGAGAGAGATACTTTCTTTACATTTTTTGGAATAAGTGCCTTAGGGACATTTTGAATAGCAATTTTTAGGCTCTATAAAGCCTACAACTGCCCTTAAAAAAGAAATTAATTAGAGTTAAGAAAGTCAAAGACACTCGTTCCATATATCACCCCGCCACTGGAATGCTAGCACATTTCCCTTTCTTGGTTGCATGCTGGGTGTTAGACACGAGACCCACATTGAGAGCACAGTAAGAAACAAAGATGTGTATGTATCCAAGCAACAAATGGCAGCCTGAGGAAACCGGAGGTGAAACTGCTGTTCTCTTGAGTTACTGAGTTTTCCAGCGTTACAAAGATCCTTCATTTAAGTCATAGTCTGCACTTCATTCTTGTTTGCAAAAACCCCAGAAAGAAAAAGAAAAGTAGCTTTCCTTTGGCTTTGATGATATAGGTCACATACTACATTTGAGAAATATTCCCTTTGGTCCTCACAGGAATTAGGAGAGGTTACCTATGCCTTTCAAAAGAGCACTTATTTTAAGGCTACAAAGGAATAAAATCGCCAAAGATTGCTAGGATGAAAGATTTAGAAGTGATAATGCCCAACTTCCCACATTTGGTTGTGAGCTAATAGCCTTCATTGATATAGGGAATATAAGTACAACAAAAGGTTTGGAATGAAGAATAACTCAGCTTACGTTAGTATTTCAGATGCCTGGGAAAGCAAATTTGAGAACTTTCGCATACTAGTGGATAGACAGAACTAAGGACAGGTAAGTGGACTGTAGTTAGAGAATCAGAAGTCTGTGTAGAAGTCATAATTGCCCTTCTATATGCACTGTAGAATGGAATACATCTCCAACCAGGTAACACTGTGTGTAGAAAGAGAAAAAAAAATAGCTTACAAGAGAATTCTGGGTTATAGTAAAAATAAACATAACCAAGCCATAGGATTGGGGTGGAAGGCCTAGAGGTGGAAAGGAGTAAAAAAAAAAAAAAAAAAGCTCACAAGAGAGAATGATGTTAAACCAATCATTGGAAATGAGGATTTCAAGGAGGAAATTATCCACCAATTCACCTGTTGCAGAATATAATGTCCGCTAATAAATGAAAAAGGTCTGTTGGATATCGGAATGAAAATGTAACCATGCTGCAGGGCTGAATAATGCAAAATGCACTGTCAGAAAGGTTTAGATTTAAAGCCTGGTTTGATAGTTTATAGCTCTGTGACCATGAACAAGTTATTTCTTTTAAACCTGAATTTCTCTGCCTATAAAATGGGGATAATACTCTTACCTTCTTTTTAAAGTTAAATAATTAATGTAAAGAACTTGAAGCGTATCAACTTTTATCTATCCCATAGACTGTTATCAAACATTTCACAAAAGAAACATACAGAATACATAATAAGAAAGTGGGATGAATCTATAAGCTACTTCCATTTCATTGCCAAAAATGAGGTGGAGCTTGGATCCGGAATTGCTTGAATCCTACTATCCACTTTCATTTTCTTTTCTTCTAAAATGAAATGAAACACAGAAGCTTTCAATTCAGGACAAGATGAGCCAACTACTTTTGAATTTTTAAATCTAATCCTGATGAACATCTAGAGAAGAACTTCCCCTTTCTCTCTCTTTCTTCTTTCTTCCTCCCTCCCTTCTTCCTTCCCTCCCTCCCTCTCTCTTTCTCTCTTTCGTCCTGTCCCCTTTCTCTGACAATTTAGTGATTTTTCCTTTTTGCTAAGGCAAAAATGACTCTAGAGTGACATATGAAACATCCAAGATGGCTAAAGAAACTAACTTTCCTTTTCAGTTGTCTCCTTCTCCATCTCTTGCTCTTTTTCTGACTCTTTTTTTCTCACTTTCTCCAATACAGTTCCTTCTCTTGCCCATTTTCTTTCCCACTGTCTTCTTCCTCTCTCCATCTTTCCTTTAGAAAGTCAAAAAATATACTGAAGTGTTCCATTAGGAATTCAGTAAATCTACCAAAGAGTGTTTTCAAACCTCACCTTTTAATCGAGGGGTGACTGTTAGTGTGTTACTTTTGTCAGTGATGCCAAGATAGGAACAGGGCTTCCTGGAGTCATGGGATGCTCAAAATGAAATTAGAAGAGTCTTGGGATGAATCCTCTGGGCTTACAGAATCTCTCTTGTTCATATGACAAAATTAAGCATGGAATATCTCCAAAGGAATGTCTAAAACATCCTTTGTTCTTCAAACCCACTGCAAATAAAATCCTTTGTTAAATTCTTTCCATTTAGTCTGTTGCTGTATTCTTTAGTAAATCTTTCAGTCTTTCAAACAAGAATAAACCATGTTTGATCAAAGGTAGCTTCTTTTGGCTATCATGTTTGATCAAAGGTAGCTTCTTATCTCTGAGATTTTAGACCCTTAAGAGTCTAGTTTTAGAACTTAGAAAAAGTAATGCTATCAATACTGTTTAACCAATTATAAATTCAATGTCTTGACATTTTGTGAAACTCATATAATGAGAGTGATAGAATATGACCTGTCACTGTGCAATTACATAATTTTTCAACTGGTGCTATTTTTGGACACACAGATTAAACAAAAAAAATTGTGTGCCATTTATTTCAAGTTTCTGATACTTCAAAAGAAATTTTACAAAAATGGCATGATTCATATTTTAAAATGAAATTTTGTGGGCTAACTGAAATTTTTCAAAGATACAGCTTTTATAAAGATTTAGGAGATTTTTTTTTAAGATTTTATTTATTCATTTGAGAGAGAGAGAGACAGAAAGAGCACAAGCAGGGGGAGAGGCAGAAGGAGAAGGAGAAGCAGACTCCCTGCTGAGCTGGAAGCCCGACATGGGGCTCAATCCCAGGACCTGGAGATCATGACCTGAGCCAAAGGCAGACCCTTAACCATCTGAGCCACCCAGGTGCCCCAAGATTTAGGAGAGATTTTTAAGAAAAATGAAATTTTGCATGGATTGCCAACCCCAATTTGAGAAATGAAATCACTGATATGTAGCTCTGACTAAAGAGGGGAGAAGATGCATGGTGATCTCTGTTCCACCATCCCTCTATCATGAACTCCATCATGGAGACCTCCTCCATCTTCTCCCTGAGACGATGCACAGTTGTGAACATATGTTAGAAAAATCAAGGCAATGGAGATATTCCTGAACATATTTTGAATTATTTTTCAAACTTCAACATTTTGATTACAGATCACCATTTAGGGTTTTGAGTTGTTCATAAAAATATGAAATATCCTAATCATTTATCCTTCATATATATTTTATCACAGACCCCTTTTATGTGTACTGTGTGCCTCTTACTCCAGCTGGGCCTCTCATTAATGTAAGTGCCTGATTAATAACGATTTTCTAACTTTCATTTCTGAATTTTTATGTTATATTGTTGTATCACACAATCTAATGTTCTTTGTCTACAGAAATTAATTCCTTATTTTCTTTCCTTCCTTCTCTCTCTTTTTCTTTCCTTCCTTTCTTCTTCTCAGAAGGCACAATTAGCTTTTGTTTACCAAAAGATGTTATGTAACTTGCAAGTAAGGACGGTGTTTGATTTTCCTCTGATTTCTGAGTTAGAGTTTTTAGTATAGCTTATGCAACTTCTTAAGAACAAATAAACACAAAACAGCGACAACAAAAAACAAGGTGGCTTATGACTTTACTTTTAAATAGAGGCACATTCAAAGAAAGGGTTGCCTGACTCCCCCAAATTATTTGAAACAAAATTTTATCTAAGTCTAAGAAAATGGTAAGTAGAGATTTAATTCCTTGTATGCATTTAAAAACAAAAAACAAACCTCTAAACCCCTTCCTCCATCTCTGCTGCCAAGTAAGAGCAGAGACTAGAGTGAGGCAAGAGGCAAGATTTTAGGTACAAAATTTAAGTAGTCATTAAAAATCTCAATAATAAACACAAATCCTATTTATTTCAATCCAGGCTTGAAAAATCAAAGTTAGTGCAAAAAATCCATGATGAACAAAATATTGAAATTTTATGTAAGGACAGGATCCAACCTTACATTTGCACAACTCACTTCCCTTATAGGACCCTCAACCTGGCCCTGTTTGTTGCTCCCAATCCCTCCCTCACACATACTGGTGACAGTCACTCTCAATTTTTACTCTTTTTTTTTTTAATTCATGTGACAGAGAGAGAGAAAGAGGGAACACGAGCAGGGGAGAGAGGCGGAGGGAGAGGGAGAAGCAGACTCCTCGCCAAGCCAGGAGCCTGACATGGGGCTTGATCCCAGGTCCCTGAGATCATGCCCCGAGCCGAAGGCAGGCACTCAACCATCTGAGCCACCCAGGCGCCCCCTCAATTTTTACTCTTGATGCACACGAAGCTACAAATCTCTCTCTCTCTCTCTCACACACACACACACACGCCACTTGTCCCTCTATTCCACATAATTTTTACCCTCCTTTCTTTAACTAACATTAGTTGTTTTGTCCTCTTGGGTTTCTCTATTTTTCAGTGTCCCCTTATTAAATCTATTATGCACAATAAAGGTGGGCCCAATGATTGACCCAATGAGAAAGACTCTTCTGTCCTTAGAAAAATTGTGTTTAGACTTAATGAAGGGAGGAATGTTATATACAGTAATATACTGATAATGGCAAATACACTTATATTCATAAAGATGCATCCAGTTTGTCAGCACTTACACATATGGGACTTGGGTGCTCCTTCCCTGTGACTAACGTAAGGAGTATATTATTACTATCCCTTTTTGCAGATGAGAAAACAGTCGCAGAGAGGTGAATGACCTATTCAAGTCCACAAAAAGTTTCTGTGCTTAGTGGATAAGTTGTGTGACCCAATTCTTTACTCACTGTTTTTTATTTAAAATCTGCTATTTGAAGAAAAAATTAGAATTTGAACTCCCAATTGTAGAACTATAATTCATGTGAATGGTTACTGTGTGTTGTGAGAAATTTGTAATGGAATAAGCTAGGTATATATGCTACCATAAAACAGCAACTATTCTGACTCTGCCAAATAAAACAAAAGTATACAACAGGCTTGTGTCTGTGTTTCCAACCAGTTTTAACAACAATGATGGTATGTGCTGTCAAAAAAAAAAAAAACAAAAAACCACCATCCAAAAATAGTTTTCTTGCCTTTGGGGTTGATTTGTCTGTCAAAATGATGAACCAATTGTGCAAGGAGAATCAGCATTTAGGGGGGCTATCTTTTTTACCTGTCACAGCAGCCTATCCTGCCAAAGTGTAAGCTGATAAAAATGCCTGAAGTCTTCCCTTATCAGCCAACTCTAGTCCTGATTTTAAAGAAGAAAAACTAAGTACAGACCAAGATGCTCAGGAAGTAATATTGATGATAAACATCCTCAAAATAGTGGAAGCAATAACTTTGCAAGCTATATCTACTTTGCCACAAACTCCTATCTTTAAAATAAAAGAAAATCACACTGCTGATGGTTATTAATTATTCATTTCTTCATATATTCTTCCATATGTCATACCAAACTCCATACCAAAGTACTCAGGTAAGAATTCAAGCTGCAGCCATTAAGGAAAAGGGTCATACCCTTCTGGAATGCTCAAAAAAAAATGTATCAAATTATTTTCTAAAATAGCCCAAAGCAGCTCAAGTAGTTTCAGAATGCTTCAGGCATTCTTAAATTCCTAACTGACAAGTGTTAGGAAATTTAGCTGTAATCATATCTTTCTCATTCAAAAAAAGTTAATAATTGCAAAAAATAGACACTAGCTTCTCCTATTTGCACATTTTAAAATGGAGAACAAAGTATACAATACCCTCCAGATAATATTTATCTTTGACCAAAAATGTTAAATAGTGCTGACTAGAGAAAACTAACAAAATGGATTTCTTCAGACAGTTCTGAGTCTAGAAGGCATAACCTTCTCTAACAATAGGAAAAGAACTGCACTAGTAATTATACTGGGGTGAAAATTATCATTCTTCTGTGCAGATTTATGAAAAAAAGGGTCCATATTAATTCACTGAGAATCAAGAAAAGATGGTTTAATGCTGTTTATTACACCTGAATCATTTGATAAAACTGGAACTCATACTAACATGTAGTAAATCACTCTAGATAAATATTGTTGAATACAATTTGGCATATTTTCCACATTCGCTGACAGCCAAGGACCTGAATGTGGTGCATTAGTAGACACTATTAATAGCAAGACTTGGAAACACAATAGTGAATGGCAGTAAGAGGTTTTTTCTACTTCATACTTTGGGTGAATAGGATGTTAAAGATCTCCTATCTCTTCTGATCCAAGAATATTTCTGAGAGACAATCATTCACATTTAGCATGAACAACTAACAGCAAACAAAGACCTCACTATCTGGTTGTTCCATTACTTTTAAGCTACCATTCTTTTTTTGTTCCCCACTATTTTGAGTCAAAATTTGCCATCTTTTAAGTTCTTCCCATTGTTCTTAAGTCTGTCTTATGGGACACTTCTGAATAATTTTTGTGCTTTTTCAAAATAGCAGGTTATCAAAATCAGGAAGCTGCTATCTGCTCTCTTCTATGGTTTCTAATCTCACTATTTAAATATCTCCAATTTCCTCAATTGTTGTATTCATAACATACAAATTAGCCATCTAAACTCCATCTCAACTCCCAAATTTCTTTCTAAGATGTTTTCAAGCTGGTGAAACACCCTGATCATAGGAATTCAAATATATTGACACAATAATAGATTTTGTTTCGAAACTAATACGGAGAACTGAGCCTCTGACAGTCGGAACCTCCTGCCAGAGGCTTTCCTATCTCAGTCAATGGCAACTTTACTTTTGCTGTTGTGTCCTTTCTTTCCCTATCTCAATCTCTTTCTCTCTCTCCCCAAATTTAATATGGTAAGGAATTTTTCCCATATTCAAAATGTATTCAAATTTTGGCCACCTCTCACCTCCCCCATTGCTCTAGCATGGTCCATGACATCATTGCTTGCCTGGATTATTGTAAATAGCCTCTTACGTAGGCTGCCCACATCCTCCCTTGTCATGTATCACAGCATGATATTCTCCAGCACGTGGATCCTGTTAAGACATGTGTAGGCTCATAGCACTGCAGTTCTTGCCCTTCTCTCATAGAGGATGTGCTCCCTTTTCCTCCAATGTAACCTCTCATGTTCTACAGCTTGCCCTTCCTCTCACTCTGATCTAGCCCCACCAATCTCCTTGCTATGTTTGAAAAGGACAGGCACATTATCATCTGAAAGCGGGATTCCTCAAAATCAACATTACTGATCAGGTATTTGGGCTGGATAATTCTTTGTCACAGGGGACTGTTCTGTATACCACTGGTGTCTACTAACTAGATGCCAGAATAAAGCCCTGCCCCAAGTTCTGACAACCAAAATTACATCCAAACACTGATGAATGTCCCAGAGGGTCAGAGTAATTTCTAGTTGAAAGCCACTATCTTAGGGCCTTGGTATTTGTGTTTCTTCTTCCTAGAAGAGTATTTAATATTTTAAGTATTCTCATTTTCTTCTGAACTTTACCCAAATATCCAGGTATTTTTGTTGTTTTGTTTCCTTTTAACTTTCCTGGCCACAATAACTAATATCTAATATAAACTCTTATTTTACATTTTTTATTTTTTTTCAAATTTATCCAAAGCTAATGTATTTTTAAAGACTTTTTTTTGGAGCAGTATTAGGTTCACAGCAAAACTGAAGGGAAGGTACAGAGATTTCACATATACCCCTTTCCCCCACACATCCACAGCCTCCCTATCAACATCCCACAGCAGAGTGGTACTTTTGTTACAATTTATGAACCTACACTGACACATCACTAACACCCAAAGCCCAAAATTTATATTCAGGTTCATTCTTGGTGTAAAAGCTATAGGTTTGGACAGATGTATATATATCTACAATTACAATATGATACACAGTAGTTTCTCTGCCTCAGAAATCATCTGTGTTCTACCTATTCATCCTTCCCTCCCTCTTAGTCCCTCACAACCACTGATCTTCTTAGTGTCTCCATATTTTTTTTTTAATTTTCAAATGTCATATACTTAGAATTATATAGTACATCACTTTTTCAGATTGGCTTCTTTCATTTAGTAGTGTGCTTTTAAGGTTCTTCCATGTTTTTTCAAGACTTCATAGCTCATTTCCTTTTAACATTGATAATATTCCACAGTCTGGATGTACCACAGTTTATTTATCCATTCACCTACTGAAGGACAAGTTTGCTCCCAAGTTTTGGCATTTGAATAAAGCTACTATAAACCCCATGTACAGGTTTTTGCATAAAAATAAGTTTTCAATTCCTTGGATAAATATTAAGGAGCATAACTACAGGATCACAAGGTAAGAGTATGTTTAGAGGGTGCCTGGGTGGCTCAGTTGGTTAGGCGACTGCCTTCGGCTCAGGTCATGATCCTGGAGTCCTGGGATCGAGTCCCACATCGGGCTCCCTGCTCAGCGGGGAGTCTGCTTCTCCCTCTGACCCTTCCCCCTCTCATGCTCTCTCTCTCTCTATCTCATTCTCTCAAATAAATAAATAAAAAATCTTTAAAAAAAATTGGGGCGCCTGGGTGGCTCAGTCGTTAAGCGTCTGCCTTCAGCTCAGGTCATGATCCCAGGGTCCTGGGATCGAGTCCCACATCGGGCTCCCTGCTCTGCGGGAAGCCTGCTTCTCCCTCTCCCACTCCCCCTGCTTGTGTTCCTGCTCTTGCTGTCTCTCTCTGTCAAATAAATAAATAAAATCTTTAAAAAAAAAAAGAGTATGTTTAGATTTGTAAGAAAATACCAAACTCTTCTCAAAATGGCTGTGATATTTTGCCTTCCCACCAGAAATGTATGAAAATTCCCATTGCTCCACATCCGTGCCAGCATTTGATGGTTTCAGTGTTCTGAACTTGAGCCATTTAAAAGGTGTGTGGTAATATCTCATTATTGCTTTAATTTGCATTTCCCTGATGACGTATGATATGAAGCATCTTCTCATGTTTATTTGCCATCTGTATGCCATCTCTGGTGAGGTGTCTCTTAAGGTTTTTGGCCCATTTTTAAATTGCTTATTGTTGAGTTTTAGGTGTTCTTTTCATTTTGGAATATCGGTCCTTTAGCACATGTGTCATTTTCAAATAAGCTCCCCACTCCCAGTCTGTGATTTGTCTTCTGATTCTCTTCACATGAATCTTGCAGAGCAAGAAGTTTTCAATTTTAATTTAATTTAATGTTAATGAAGTCTATCTCATCTATTTTTATCATGGACTGTGCCTTTGGTGTTGGACCTAGAGTCATCACCATACTCAAGGTCAGCTAGGTTTCTCCTATGCTGTCTTTTAGGAATTTCATAATTTTGCATTTCACATTTAGGTCTGTGAGCCTATATTTTTATTTTTATAACACACGTAAGGGCAGTGTTTAGATTCATTTCTTAGATGTGGATTGTTCCAGCACCATTTGTTGAAGAAACCACTTTGCCCCATTGTATTATCCTTGCTCCTCTGTCAAAGATCAGTTGATGATATTTGTATGGGTCTAGTTCTGGACCCTCTACTCTGTTCCATTGGCCTATTTGTCTACTCTTTCACCAATGCCACACTGTATTGTTTACTGTAGCTTCTTAGTAAGTCTTGAAGTTGGGTAACATCAGCCCTCCAACTTGTTCTCCCTCAATATTGTGTTGGCTATTCTGGATCTTTTGTTTCTCCATATAAACTTTAGAATCTGTTGGTCAATATTCACAAATTAATTTGCTCAGAAGGGGAAAAAATAATGAAGTCTAATAGACTTCATTCATTTTAGGGAATAATAAAAGACTATAATGCTGAAAATTAATGCATATTCTGAATGACAGCTGATATCAGGAAAGTAGTCCCTGAGTGGGATGCCTGAGGCTTCAGATCTTTGGTTAAGCCAAAAAAATACTGAGAGCACTTAAGTGGGCAGCTCATTCTGAGGAGCAAAACCAACAACTCTTTTATTGGAACATGATTCCCACAGTTTATTCTATCCTTCACAGTAGCAGAGGAAGAAGGACTAAAGGGATTGAGATGCAAAAACAAACCCCCCCCCCCCACCAAACATGTAAATCAATAGATGAGGAACATAGACCCAAAAATATTTCACTCAAGCAAAACAAAACTCTAGCCAAATGCATTACTTGGCATTTGAACAAAATAATAAAAATATAGCCTTACAGAAGGCCATTGGTCAGATTGCTGTGACTAATGAACCAGGAATAAGGAAAGGAACAGTACACAGAACTATTTAATTATTCAAAAAGGTTATGAGTTAACCAGCAGAGAGATGCTTAAATGCTTAAATTGACTCCACTACCAGCCTAAAATTGTAAAACTATATCATGTAGTTTCTTTTCTCTTCTCTTCCCAAAGACATTGATCACAAGCTTATGCCCACCATTTCGAGGAAATCGAAAAGAACTGGGAAATGGCACTACTTCACTTATAACATCATTTTACACACATCCTTTGTGTATTGTACTGTTTTCTAGGTCTGTACCAACCTAATAGAACAACCTGAGTTTGGCATATATATTATATTTCTCTCAATCTGTCTATCTGTATCTGATTGTTATCTTTTTAGTAAATGGGATTGGCATACATACCATGCTGTACCTACTTTCATGATAGAATATGTCACCAGTTGCTTTTTATGTCAACACATTTAGTTCTAATTTTTACACAGTTTGCATGTAATTCCATTATAAAAATATTTAATAAAATAAAACCTCTATTCAATGTTTAGCATAAACACTCTGTAATGAATATTATTTTCATGTATGTTAGTGTATTGTTTCATTATTATTTAGAATATATTTCAAGACGGCATATATTGTTTGTTTTTATTGTCAGATACTTCTTCAAAATAGGTTGTATAAATTATCTCATTAACACATTAATAGCATGTATTCCCCACCTTTTGGGCTCTTTCAAAATTTGATAACTTTCCCTATACTATAGTGAAACAAAAGTCTTTTTTCTTTTGCATTTATGTTACTATTTAAGAGACAGCATATTTTACCTTTGAAAATTATTTCTCTTTAACTCTGACTTTTCATGTCCTTTTCTTTTTTCGTAGTTTTAATAGTTTCTTTAAAAATTGATATATATCAACCTTTGGGGAAGATGGCAGTGTAGGAGGACCCTAAGCTTACCTTGTCCCACAGATATAACCAGATAACATCCCTGTCAGAGTAAATGACCCAGAAGACAACCCAAAGACTTGCAGAACAGACCCTCTACAGCTAAATGTAAAGAAGAGGCCACATCCAACGGGGTAGGAAGGGCAGAGATGTGGTCAGGAGACAGATGGACTTGTGGGATGGTCTACAGCAGGGAGAGACACCCTGAGCATGGGGAGAGGAAATGACCAGACCCTCACAACAAGCACCCCAGGCACTAGAACCCACAAGAAAATCAGAGCGGCATAACAGGTTCCTGGCTGGAACCTCTCCAAAGTGGTGCCAAAAGCCTGGCAGGGTACAAGCAGCCCCAACAGGGACCAGCACCATTCCACACTGCCTCATGTCCCGAGGAGAGAGCAAAATAACCACACACACCAGTCCAACTGAGGCCCGAGTAGTGGGCTGGAGGCAGCCATCTGGTCTCACTACAGGTCCCATACAGCAATAAAAGCTTCTCAGAGGACAACAGAGAGAAAGCGCCCAGCAGTGTGCTGCAATTGCATCTATGGCAAATGCCTGGTTTGACTCAATTCAAGTCCAAGGCAGCCACAGACTACCCCACTAACAACACAGGGACCAAACCTGCCCACAACAGGCAAAGCGAGACATCACAGACAATTAGACTGAAGGCAAAAGTGGCTCAGCCACAAGGCACAAGCAATACACATAGAAGATATCCCTGCAGCACCAGGGTCTGATAAATAGGGGACGCTGCACTGCTTTGTAGGGCCACTACTTTCAAGAGCAAGAGACACAGCTGTCTTTCCTAACACACAGAAGCAGACAGAGAATGAGACAAAATGAAGGAACAAGACAAAATCACAGAAAGAGAGCTAAACACAATGGGGATAAGTAATATGTGTGATAGAGAATTAAAGGTAATGGTCATAAAGATACGCACTGGACTTGAGAAAAGAGTAGAGGACCTCAGTGAGACCCTTAAGAAAGAGACAGAAAACATAAAATAGAACCAATCATAGATGAAGAACACAATAACTGAAATTAAAAATAAACTAGTGGGATAAATACTGGATTAGAGGAAGCAGAAGAACAGATTAGTGATCTGGAGAACAGAGCAAGAGAAAGCAATTATGCTGAACAGGAGAGAAAAATCTTATAATAAAAATGAAAATACACCATCAAGCACAATAATATTCACATTATAGGGATCTCAGAGGGAGAAGAGAGAGAAAAGGGGGTAGAAAAATTATTTGAAGAAATAATAGCAAAAAACATCCCAGATTTAAGGAAGAAAACAGAAATTCAGATCCAGGAGGCCCAGAGAACCACCAACAAAATCAACTCACAGAGATCCACACCAAGACACAGCAATTAAATTAGCAAAAAGTAGTGATAAAATGAGAATTTAAAAGCAGCAAGAGAAAAGAAAACAGTTACATACAAAAGAAACCTCATAAGGTTATCAGCTGATTTTTAGCAGAAATCTGACAGGGCAAAAGGGAGTGACATGATATATTCAAAGTGCTGAAAGGAAAACCCCTGCAGTGAAGAATACTCTATCCAGCAAGGCTATCATTCACAATACAAGGAGAGATAAAGAGTTTCCCAGACAAACAAAATTTAAAGGAATTCATGACCACTAAACCAGCCCTACAATAAATGTTAAAGGGGACTCTTTGAGTGGAAAGGAAAGGCTATAAGCAGGAATAAAAAAAAGTGGCAAGCACAGAAGCAATAAAATTGAGTATATCTTTAAAAATTAGTCAAACAATTCACAAAATAAAAGGATGTAAAGTATGATACCTTACTCTCAAACATGAGTAGGGGGAGAGCAAAGAATGAGTTCAAACATAAATGACAATCAACTTAATATAGCCTCTATATGCAGAAGATATTATATACTAACCTAATGATAATAACAAATCAAAAACAGTAATAGACATGCAAAAGAGGGAGAGAGAGAAAGAGAGAGAGAGAGAGAGAAAGTCAAGTATATTACTAAAGAAAACCAGCAAACCATGAGAGAAGAGAGCAAGAAAAGAAAGGAATGGAGAAAAACTACAAAAACAACAATAAAACCAATAAAAAAGGGGAAATAAGTGCATATCTATTAATAATTACTTCAAACACAAATGGACTAAATGTTCCAATCAAAAGAGATAGGGTGACAGAATGGATAAGAAAGCAAGACCAATGTATATGCTGCCTACAAGTGACACAGTTCAGATCTAAAGACACATGCTGATTGAAAGTGAAGGAATGGAAAAGCATTTATCATGCAAATGGAAGTGAAAAGAAAACCAGGTAGCAATACTTGTATCAGACAAAATAGACCTTAAAAGAAAGACTCTAATAAGAGACAGAAAAAGATACTAAATAATCATAAAGGGGACATCCAACAAGAAGATATAACAATTGTAAATATTTATGCACCCAATACAGGAGGACCCAAATACAGAAAGCAGCAGATAAGAAATAAAGGAAGTAATCCATAGTAATATAATAATAGTAGTGGGCTTTAACTCCCCACTTAATCAAGTGACAGAGTGTCTAAATAGAAAATCAACAAGGAAACAGTGGCTTTGAATAACACATTGGGTCTGATGGATCAAACAGATACTTTCAGAACATTCTATCCTAAAACTGCAGAAGACACATTCTTTTTAAATGCACATGGAACTTTCTCCAGAATAGACCGCATATACGACCACAAAACAAGTCTCAAGAAATTCAAGAAGACTGAAGTCATACCATCCATCTTTTCTGACCACAATGCTATGAAACTGAAACCAACCATAAGAAAAAATTTGGAAAAAACACAAATACATGGAGGCAAAGTAACATGTTATGAAACAATGAATGGGTCAACCAAGAAATCAAAGAAGAAATAAAAGAAAAATACATGGACACAAATGAAAATGAAAATGCAATGGTCCAAAATCTTTGGCCACTGCAAAAGCTGTTCTAAGAGGGAAGTTTATAGCAATACAGGCCTACTTTAAGAAGCAAAAAAAAAAAAAAAAAAAAAAAACCTCAAACAAACCACCTAACCTCACATCTAAAGAGCTAGAAAAAGAACAAGCAAAACCCAAAAGTAGTAGAAGGAAATAATAAAGATTGGAACAGATAAATAAAATAGAAATTAAAAGAAAAAAAATAACAAAAAGCAATAGAGCAGATCAATGACATCAGGGTCTGGTTCCTTGAAAAGATCAATAAAATTGATAAACCTTTAGCCAGACTCATGAAGAAGAAGATGAGGAGGAGGTGGGGGATGGGGGAAAAGAGGAGGAGGGAAAAGGGGAGGGGGAGAAAGGAAGAGGAACTCCAATAAAAAAGCAGAAAGGGAAGAGGAGACATGATAACTGACACCACAAAACCACAAAGAATTCTAAGAGAATATTATGATAAATTGTATGCCAACAAACCAGACAACCTAGAAGACATGGATAAATGCCTAGAAACCTAGAACCTCCCAAAACGGATTCAGCAAGAAATAGGAAATTTGAACAGACTAATTACCAGTAATAAAATGGAATTAGTAATAAAAAAAAAATCCCAACAAACAAAAGTCCAGGACCAGATAGCTTCACAGGTGAACTCTACCAACACTGAAAGAAGAATTAATTCCTATTCTTTTTTTTTTTTTTAAAGATTTTATTTATTTATTTGACAGAAAGAGACACAGCGAGAGAGGGAACACAAGCAGGGGGAGTGGAGGAGGGAGAAGCAGGCTTCCCGCTGAGCAGGGAGCCCGATGCGGGGCTCGATCCCAGGATCCTGGGATCATGACCTGAGCGGAAGGCAGATGCTTAACGACTGAGCCACCCAGGCGCCCCTTAATTCCTATTCTTTTCAAACTATACCAAAAAGTAGAAGAGAAAAAAAGCTTCCAGATTCATTCTATGACACCAGCATTACCTTGATACCTAAACCAGGTAAAGACACTATAAAAGAAAGAGAACTACAGGTCAATATCTCTGGTGAATACAGATGCAAAAATCCTGAACAAAATATTAGTAAACTGAATCCAACAATATATCAAAAAAATTCACCATGATCAGATGTGTTTCAATATTTGCAAATCAATCAATGTGATACATCATATCAAGAAGAGAAAGAATAAAAACAGTATGATCTTTTCAATAGATGCAGAAGAAGCATTTGACAAAGTACAACATCCATTCATGATAAAAATCCTCAACAAAGTAGGTTTTGAGGGAACATCCCTCATCAAATAAAGGCCATAGATGAAAAACCCACAGCTAATATCATCCTTAATGGGGAAAAACTGAGAGCTTTCCCCATAAGATCAGGTACAAAACAGGAGTGTCCACTTTCACCACTTTGATTCAACATAGTACTAGAAATTTTAGCCACAGAAGCCAAACAAGAAAAAGGAATAAAAGGCATCTTAATTGGTAAGGAAGCAGTAAACTTCTGTTATTTGCAGATGACATGATACTATAAATAGAAAACCCAAAAGACTCCACCAAAACTTACTAGAACTGATAAATGAATTCAGTAAGGTCACAGGATACAAAGTTAATATACATAAATCCATTGCATTTCTATACACTACTAATTATTAAGCAGCAGAAACAGAAATAATAAATAAGCAGCAGAAAGAGATTAAGAAAACAATCCCATTAACAATTGTACCAAAAAGAATACTTCGGAATAAACTTAACCAAGGAGGTGAAAGATCTGTACTCTGAAAGCTATAAAACACTGAGGGGTGCCTGGGTGGCTCAGTAGGTTAAGTGAGGGATTCTTGATTTCAGCTCAGGTCATGATCTCAGGATCCTGGGATCAAGCCCCACATCAGGCTCTGAGCTCAGTGCAGAGTCAGCTTGGGGTTCTCTCTCTCCCTCTCCCCCTGCCCCTCTTCCCACTTGCACTCTCTCCCTCTCTCTAAAATATATAAATAAAATCTTTTGGAAAAAAAATTGACTAAAGAAATAAAAAATGACACAAATGAAAAGATATCACATGCTCATTGATTGGAAGAACATATATTGTTAAAATATCTATACTACCCAAAGCAATCTATAGATTTAATGCGACCACTATCAAAATACCAACAACATTTTCCATAGAACTAGAACAAATAATCCTAAAATATGTATGGAACCACAAAACACCTGGGATAGCCAAAGCTGTCCTGAAAAAGAAGAACAAAGATGGAGGTATCACAATCCCAGATTTCAAGATATAGTACAAAGCTGTAGCAATCAAAACAGTATTGCGCTGGCACAAAATTGGACACAGATCAGTGGAGCAGAATAGAGAGCCAAGAAATAAACCCATAATAATATGGTCAATTAATCTTCAACAAAGGAGGCAATAATATGCAATGGGAAAAGACAGTCTCCTCAACAAATGGTGTTGGCAAAATTGGACAGCTCCTGCAAAAGACTGAAACTAGACTACTTTTTCCACCATCCACAAAAATAAATTCAAAATGGATTAAGTACCTAAATGCGAGACCTGAAACCAGAAAAATCCTAGATGAGAGCACAGGCAGTGATTTCTCTGACATTGGCCATAGCACAGTTTTATAGATAAGTTTCCTAAGGCAAGGAAACAAAAGAAAAATAAACTACTGGAACTATATCAAAATAAAATAAACAATCAACAAAACTAAAAGGCAACTGACTGAATGGGAGAAGATATTTGCAAAGACATATCTGATAAAGGGTCAGTATCCAAAATATATAAAAAAATGACACAACTCAACACCAAAAAAAAAAAAATCCAATTAAAAATGGGCAAAAGACATAAAAAGACAAACTTCTTCAAAGACATACAGATGGCCAAGAAACACATGAAGAGATGCTCAATGTCACTAAACATCAAGAAAATGCAAATGCAAATATCACCTCACATCGGTCAGAATGGTCAAAATCAAAAATGCAAAAAACAACAAGTGTTGACAAGGATGTACAGGAAAAGGAACACTTTCAAAATTCATTTCACAGTTATCTACATTTCTTCTTCTTTTTTTTTCATTCATTTATTCAAGAGAGAGAGACACAGTGAGAGAGGGAACACAAGCAAGGGGAGTGGGAGAGGGAGAAGCAGGCCTCCCGCCAATGAGGGAGCCCAATGCAGGGCTCGATCCCAGGACCTGAGCTGAAGGCAGATGCCCAACGACTGAACCACCCAGGCGTCCCTATCTATATTTATTCTTAAGATAAATTTGAAAACAGATTTATAATTGTTTTGTATCAGATATTACTAAATTCTTATGTCTAATCATCTCTCAGCTTATTGTCTTAGAAAACATTATTTCTCTAATTATATGAAAAACAACTTTAAAATGTATATAGAGAAGTTTGGGAATGCGAGGTAACATTTTATAAAAAGTGTCAATCATTTCACAAGTTTGTTGACTGCTCACCTGCCAAATTCTGCTCTGTGATCTATCATCATCATTTTCAAATGCTTAACTGCAAATAAAGGTTGGTATGTACATGATTAAATTACACTCCAGGCAGAGTTGTAAGATTTAATAAAAAGTAGAGGAGGATGACCAGATAATTTTAATTTCAGATAAACTTTTTTTTTTTTTTGGTATAAGTATGTCCCAAATGTTGAACACAAATCCAAATTTAATTGGAGTTCCATATTTTATCTGGCAATTCTAACCCCAGCATGAGGTCAAGTGCCTTTCAATTTAAAGAAACATCCTTAATTTCAAGTTTGTAAGTTTGTCTTTCCTAAATTTTAATGTGAATTAAAAAATGCATTAACTTTAAAAATTATTTCCATTTTTTTCCTTACATTTATAATTTTGAATTTTCAAAAATACATTTTCTTTAAAAAAAGAAGTTGGTAAATGTTTGGTCTCTTTGATTAACACAGTAAAAAGTTGAAAACCTTATGCGTAACAAGGTTCCTATATAAAGTTAATAAAATCCCAAACCAGAGAACCTATAGCTTATGGCATGCCCCTTAACTCCACTACCTTGGAAAGTAAAATAACAGTGCTCCAATGCTGCTATAAATTTGTTCTGTAAAGCCCAGAGAGTAGATACCAAAGATGACTTCTGAAAGGGTCAGGAGCAAAATTTTCCTACACTCAATTTGGGCTAGTATGCCAAATATTTTATTGGGATCAGAAGAAGAATTCATCTACTCCCACAATGCCACCTTCAGTCAGAAGGCAATTACGAATTCACAAAATTTAAGAGTTTATTTTATTTTCTAAAAATATCTCTTTTTAAAAATGAAAAGAAGGAACTCAGCAAAAAGGATTGTGCAAAAAATAAGATACTAGATTTCAGATTTTGACCATTTGAAGAAGCAAGTTTCATCTTGAAAATGTGAATTGTATTTCATTGTATTATATCACAGATAAAAAGTGTAAAAGAGGCTGGCGGAGCAAGATGGCGGAGGAGTAGGAGACCTGGATTTTGTCTCCTCTCAGGAATTCAGCTGGATAGGGATCAAACCATTCTGAACACCTAAAAACTCAACAGGAGATTGAAGAAAAGAAGAGCAACAACTCTCTCATCAGAAAAGC